>NC_052018.1:111055965-111340965 GCF_015832195.1 Motacilla alba alba
TGCAGGCCTAGGCTTGGCTGTGTCACTTACCCACACAGGAGCTACATCAGGAAGGTAATTCAGTGTTCTCACCGTGGTATAAAAATAACCTTAATGGGTTTTGTGATTGCTTCCTTGGGAGGAGACTTTTAGAAAATGCTAAAAGATGTATTTAATGAAAAAGAAGCAGATCAAAGCCAAATAGTTTTTCTTCTTTTGTTGTTCGGTTTGTGTTTGTTTGTTTGTTTGAAAGAACCAGTTTAATTAGAGTTTGGAGGTTTGTTATGAGTGGAAATTTTGATTTTAAACTTGCTTATAGATGTGGAAATAAAAAGCTGAATGTGGATCTGCATGTCCCAGGGGCCTCTCTGCCAGACTGGCTCATATCCATGAGTCCAGGTGAGAAGCTCCCAAAGCATGGGATGCTCTGTTTGGAGGGGGACGAGGAGTAGAGCTGGCTTTACCTGAATCCCAGTCATTGAGGACATTGTTATCGCTGTGAAAATGTGCATCAGAGGCTGTCACATTTTTAATGCTGTTTAGGAGTGCAAAGCTCTTTTGTCTGGAACTGTTCCTGTCCTGGCTGCAGAAAGCCCAAGAAAGAGCCTCCACCAGGCTCAGGCACTGCTCCGCTGGGAGCTTTGCTGGGCAAGCTCATCTGCCCAGACTGGAGAGGTTTCCCTCTGTCCCAGCATCCTGGTATGTCACATGACACATCCCTGTGTGTCTGGAGTTAGGAGTGTGGCAGTGCCCCACAAAATGAGACATCAACCAAATTTCTTCTCAGCTGTTGTCGTGTGCAGTGACCCCACACTGAGCCAGCCTGGGCCCTGCAGTCAGTCCTGGCCATGCCACTGCGAGTGCAAAGCCTCAGAAATGGGGAACTGCCTGTCTGGGCAGGTACTGATTCACTGCAAGCCAACGATTCCACATGGACTAATGGGTCTGTGCTGGGCAGAACCGTGGGTTTCATTGCAGAGCCTGACACGTGCACACAGAGTCCATCCCCTCCCCTTTTTACACCTTCACTTTTAGTTTGCAAGATTTCCTTGGGTATTCTTCAGCTTTTCCTCATCTCTGTGAGCTCTCCCTGGTAGCAGAAATATTTCTGAGCAGGTAAGCGATGGAATAGACATGACTCCTTACAGAGCACGTCTGTGTGTGTATATATATATATATATATTTACAGATGTGCATATATGTATGCAAATTTGGCACTGCACAGAATAATTCTGGCCCACTTACAGATGGCTTTAATCTGGGAGCAGGCAGAGGGGGCACAGAGCAGGCCCTGCCATGCAGCAGGAGTGTGGAAGGATATATGGACACGCAGCTAACGAGAAGGGAAGGGAAGTGGCTGGAGGCTGAAGGGATATAATGGGTCCCCAATGTGGCAAGCACATATGCTGCCACACAGCAAATGCAAAGTGCCACCACCAGTGACAAGTGGATTGCACCTAAGGAAAACAGCTGTGCCCAGTGCCCAAATGCAGTCAGCCTCCCGACCCCGCGTGTCCCTGCTCTGATGTGGATTAAACTGGTCAGGTCTGGAGGCCTCTCTGAGCGCGCCTTGCGCAGCAATAATGGCTCAGTAAATCTCTGGGATACCTCTTGCACGGCTGCCTCTTTTGCATTTGCAATCTTGCATTTGTGGGATTGTTTTATTTTGTTTTATCTTAATTTATGCTGCTGCACTCGGCATGGTGGGAGCACTTTGATTATCTGTGTAGTTCATTGCATGGTTTAGTGCAGTTCTGTGTTACAAGCCCTCCCACATAACCCTGTTATTTGTTCATAATATTTCTATTTTGAAGAAACATCCTTTGACACCTGAGCTGGATCTGCTTTTCTTAGGCATAAATATAATTGTCCCTGGTGAAGAGCATCTCCCTGACTGGTCCCATCCCCTCTGTATATATTTGAATATATAAAATATTAATAAATGATGCCACATGTTTAATCATATCCGTTTGACTCTACGAGGCTCGGTATATGTAGGCTTTCCTGTTAACTGCCTCTGTGATATCTACATACTGTTGATTTGTTGTTGAGCTGGAGTTTTAAAAGCAAAATAAAACTGAGGTTTGCAGTTTGATTTGAATTAATCAGGTCTGATTAGACAGGAACACATCAGGCTGTTCTGGAAATCCCTGAATCTCTCTAATTCAATTTCATGTGTTATTCAAAAAGAAATAGTTCATAGCTTAAGCAAAAGCGCTATTTATTTAACACTGTTTTTTTCAGAGTGCTAAATCTTATGGAGGGGGGCATCGTGATGATGTTCAGGGTGTAGGAAAGAAAGCGTTTTGTTTTATGAAAATACAGATATTTTAGAATGGAGTCACCTGCTGGTAGATCTCATAAATGTACATAAAAGGATGCTCCCTAATATTATTAGTTTGGGTTTTTTTCTTCCCATCACCCTGGCTGCCCATCTAGGAAGCTTTGATAGCTGGAGCCACAAAACCAGAAGACTGTATTTAGTTTGATAAGCCAATTTAAAGAGAAAGGTTGGAATTATGTATGGCAGAGGACAATTATGCAAACTAAATGATTCTTCAATTAATAATGAGATCCATGAAAGGCAAAGGAGACAGGATGCTCCTGTGAGAAGGAGAAGGCTCCTGGTCCCCACCTCGGCGTGGCGGCTCCCAAACAGAACCTGGAGTGGCTCTGCTGGTGCCGTCTCTCCGGGGGAAGCCTCCAGTGGAAGATGGGCATTCCTGGACAGCTTTTCCTGGGATGCTCTCCACCTCCCAGAGCTCTGTCAGGCGGCGGCGAGCGGGGCTGGGTGAGCGCCTCTCCGGCCGCACACTGAGAGGTGCCGGGGAGGTGACAATGCCAACCCACCCTTCCCTTCCTTGCCCTCGGGACGGACGCAGCCCCTCCTCCAGAGCCGCCAGCTCGGCCTTCTCCCAGGAGCTCTGGTCCCTCTTGTCCGTGCCTGGCTGAGCCAGAGCAAGCCCGAAGTTAGAGATGCTGAAGAGGCGACAGTTTGCGGCCTGAAGCAGCGTGAGGAGCCGGGGGCAGAGCAGGAGCGCCGGGAGAAGGGGAAGCAGCGATTATCGGAGTGATTGTTCGGGAGGGCGATAGTGGGAGGTGCTGCAAGTGACAGGGATTCACTACGGGACGCAAATCACTTAAGGCAAAGCCATTAGGATCAATTTAAAATACCAAAGAGGGAGGCTAAAGTGACAATAGCATATTTTAATTGAAATCACAAATATCATTCTGGCTTAAAAGACCAGGCAGAGTTACTCTATCGAAACACAGGAAAAACTTTTCCTTTTTAATTAAAAAAACCCAACAAAACAAAAAAACAAACAAACAAAAACACCAAAACAAAAACCCAAACCAACCAAACAAAAAAACCCCAAATCAAAGATCAAAATGGAACTATGTTTTTTTTTTCAAAAATTTCTTAAATCCCATCTATCTATCATCTATCTATCTATCTATCTTTCTAACATTCTATTTTCTCTTGACTTGATGGTCGTATTATAAATGGAATTAACTACATTACTAATGCTTTTAATTTGATTTTAATAGAGCCTAGGGTTGAAGCATGGAATCAGCACACGTCCCATTAAAAGAAAAACACAGTTACAGGGACAATAAATAGCATGTCCAGATAAACACTTTTATCTGTGTGCTAGTTTTCTTTATTGAGCTGAGTAGCCCATGTGCACAGAGTGGGGTTTTTAAAGACTTTTTTCCAAAGCTGAAGTCCACATGATGAGATTGTTACTGGTTTTGGCAGCAGCAATGTGAACTTGGTAAAAGAGCCTGGCATGGGAATCCACCGAGTCCTGACATATCCCATTTGCCCCGAACTCTTTGATTTCTGCTCACAGAATCTGACATGTGTTGGGCATTGACCTTGCTCTTTTAAATAAGCTTATTTTAGAAGACCTCTGCAGAACGCTGTGTGTTTGGCCTCGATGTAAGCTGTTAGGGAAATGTAGTACAAACACAGAAGTTGTATGTTTTGAATGCCAGAGATGTTAAGCAGCAGAGCAGTTGGTAAAAGCTGTACTTCTGACTGCTTTCTGTGCTCTCAACACGTGTCCTGAAAGAAAAGAAAAATTATTTATCCTGCTTTCGTGTGAAGGTTGTTATTCATTTATTTTTAGCAGGAAGTTCAGGACCAGACTGCTTTTTCAGTCCTACATATTCCAGCTTGGGCTCTCAGACTCTCAGTGGAGCAAAAGCAGGTTTTTTGAAAAGTGACTGTTGGGGGTGTCCTGGCTCAGTGTCTCACTGTCCTGTAGAATCACCCCTGGAAATCTCTGCAGAGAGGTGCTCAGGGACAGGAGTGGCTTTTCCTGATGGAGCAGCACCTTCACCCTGCATTTCAGGAAGGGCTGTGACCTTCAGCAGAGATCTGGTTCCCATTCCCTTCAGGGGAGCGGCTGAGGTGGAAGCTCAGCCCAAGGGCTGCAATCTTGCCAATGCCAGCAAGGAAACAAATCACTGGGCCCCAACATGGCAACACACACGGGAGAGGGATTGGAAGTGCCTTTAAGAAACAGGTACAAAAATATCCCTCACTCAGCCTCTCTCCGCTCAAGCCACTGGAGAGCTACCAACCCCAGAAACGGCAAGAGCAGAAGAAAACTTGGAAACACCTGGGATGTTGAAGTGGTGCCCACACTCCTGCACCCCTGCCTTGGGCTTTGAGCTCTGGAGCCTGGAAATTCCATTAGCTGGACAACATGTTCCCAGGAAGGGCTGCTGAGTCTCGCCATGCCTGAGGAAGTGGCAGTAATATTCTACAAAAAGGAAAGCAGGGCATCCAGTCACCAAAATAAATGTAAATTTCAATTTGTGGCCATGTGCAGCTCTTCAGGACAAAACCTGGCTCGGTGTGGAGCAAGGAAAGGCAGCTGAGCTGTGCCAGGACATTGATAACCCTGTTCCATGGCTCTGAGCACTCGGCTCGGTTGGCTTCCCAAGCCCCCAGGATGGCCATGGAGACCCACCTCTGGCACTGGGGTGAGAGGCTGTGAGTGTTTCAGGGAGCATTTCCTTGGCTGAAGCACTCCGGAGTGGATTTCCCCTCTCTCCACAAAGCCTCCTCCCTGATTCAGCAGTGGCACAGGGAAGCCCTCCTGGCCCATGAATAATTCATCTCCAGCGTGTGCACGGGGTTCAGAGCCTGACCCAGACAGTTTTTTAGGGAAATAAGTGAGCATCCTGCCGTCGGTGCCAGTGCTGGTGGCTGCTCCATGGGGATGGGCTGGAGCGGTGCCATCAGCCAGCGGGAGGGATGGCAGAGCTGCTGCCCCTCCTGCAAAGGGGGCTGCCTGAAATTCCCTTAACCGCCACTCTCAGGCTCATTTTGCCAGTGAAGTGGCTTTTATTTGTTGTGAGTTCTTCGTACAGAACAAAACCTAAATAATGTAACATATTCCGGGCTCTGGGCAGATAAAAATTGAAAGGGCCGGGGTGTTTGTGTGAGTGGAATGATAGCGACAAGCTCCGCATGGGGTCCCCAAGGATGGTGTCGGGGGACTCGATCCCCATAAAATGATGAAAGACTCTGATGTAATGGTGCTCTGTGAAACAATTTGAACATAAATGCTACTGTCTCTCCCATTAGCAAATGACTGCCATTGTACCAGGATTTTTTTATTTTGGTATGTGTTTTGAGCACACTGAGACCAAAAACTTGAATTTTGATAGTGCTGCAGGAAGATTTAAAGGTTGTGGTGGACTAAAAATTGAAATGCAAATCACACTTTCCCACAACCTCCTGCTGAGACCCAAATTTTTATAGATCAGGTCATGCAGTCCTGATGAAGAATCAGTGATCTGCCTTTCCTGGGATTCACAAATTAGTTGTGGTCCAAGGTATCATTTCCTACAACAGAACTGTAACTTAGCAAGTGAAAGTTTGTCACTGAAGACAGTCTCCTGATCTTACATTAATTTTTCCAGCTGCAGTGCCACTAAGGATCCTTTCCCAGACAATGCAAACACACACATCACAGCTCCCCACTCTGCAACATGCTCTCACTGAATATAAACACACTGTATATATTGATCCTCTCTCTCTCTTGCTTTTTTTCTTCCCCAGCGTGCAGGTGGTAAAACACTGACTGCCATGAACTTCATCAGGGAAAAAAAAAAAAAAAAGAGGAAAAAGCTGTGGTTTGGAAGCAGCTGGATGGCAAACTGCAGGCTGGGAATGTGGCTGCCAAAACCACCACAAGGAGAGTGGGGCATAGAGGCATTTGTGGAGCATTCCGTTTGCTAATTGCTCGTGGAATTTCAGGTAATGAACATCCAATGTGATTTGTACAATAGGGAGTGGCCTGGGTTTTGCTTTCCAGTGTGGCTTTTTTCCATCACTGTTGTTTTTATTGCTATCATTACAAATGCCCAGCTCTCTCTGGCTGGGAGCACAGCTCACAGAGGGGCTGTGGGGCAGCACAGGCCAGTTTTAGCCATGCACATGCCAGGCAGTACCAGCACACATCTCCGGGCCTGCTGTGTCCCAGGGCAGGATCTGCTCCTGGCTATGAGAGGACAGATCCCTCTCAATGCTTCACCTCTCCAAACACAGGAATCTGCTGGGGGTTCCCAAGTGCTGCTTGCAGGCTCAGTTTGTAACAGTTTTGAGCTGGTTCTCTGTGCCCTGAACCACTGAGGATTCCCAGGAACCTTTCTGGTCACTCCTTTCCCTTCCAGCTATTTAGAGGTTCCTTCTACACAAAAATGTGCTGGAAATTCCCACCAGCAGTGCATCTCTGGTTTGCATCTGGTTGCCATCCTGCAACTTTACCCAGTCCTACAACTTACTGCTAATTAGCTCCCAGCTAATGGTGATCCCTGCCAGTGCTGCAGCATTCCCCAGTCCGTGGGCATTAATGAGAATTAGCATTTGTTGAGGGCCATGGTGGGAGCTGCCTGTCTGCGGCATTTCAGGGGTCCCTGTTGCTGGAATGTTTGATTGCCTCCTCCAGTAATTAGCACTGACACTGAGCAAGTTTTTCAAAGGTCTCACTTGGCTGTGCAGAGACCAAAGACACACTGGGCTCTGTCTCTGGTGAGGAGAGGCCAATAATAATGTATTCCCCAATAATAATATATTCCCCAATAATAATTTATTCTCTAATAATGATGCATTCCCCAATAATAATGTATTCCCCAATAATGATGTATTCCCCAATAATAATATATTCCCCAATAATAATTTATTCCCTAATAATGATGCATTCCCCAATAATGAACCATTCCCCAGTAATAATGTATTCCCCAATAATGATGCATTCCCCAATAATAATGTATTTCCCTGCTTCCCTCCACTCCCCTGGCACAGGTAACTGAGTGACAAGGGATTGAGTCAGTGGCTGTGCTGGTGCACTTTTCCCTGCTTTGTTGTCCTGCATGAAATGCTCTTTCAGTACTTTTTTTAATGTGTAGAGAACAATTAAAACATTTTAACCTTAAGTCAATTGCCTCCTTGGTTTGGGAATATGGTGGTAGTTAAAATGCTTCAGGAATTTGGCACACCAGCAGTGAGTGGGCCCTTCCATGTCTGTTCAAAAGAGGAGGCATAACCAGAATTAAAGCAGAGGGAATACAGAGAAATACAGGCCCCTTGTAACCCTTGAGGGGTGCATGAGCACATGCCTGGTGCTTCTTTAGGAACACCAACTCCCTGTTTGGAAAAAGAGGTGCTGGGGAATGTCGCTGTCCCCTGGTCACCTTCCCAAAGGCGCTCTGCAGGGAGAGGCACGCGCTGCTCATGCCGCCCGCGGCTCCGGCCCGGCCTGGCGCTGCACAAGGAGCTTTTTCCGTGTGCTACTGTGCAGAGGAGGCTGCTCTCGCCTGGCCCTGAGGAAGATGAGCTACAGGAATATGCAAGGGGCTTTTTTTATAGCTCGGGGCCCAGGGGGGGAAGCAGTGGTCATGAGCAGAGGCTGGAACTTGGCTTGTTAAGTAAATCTCGGGCTGTAGCTGGTTTTAATTTATTTTTTGTTTTATGTGCAGGAGACTGGGCCTTGCAGGCCTGGCTAATATCAAAGCCTGGGGTTTTGTAGATTTTTAATCAAGGTCCACTTTGGGGGGTTCTGCTTTCGGGGCTTGCGGACGTGTAGGATTTTTTGGTCATGTTTTTCATTTTTTCTTGCTGCAGTGTCTGGATTTCTTTAGTTCAACTTTTCCATTCTTCAGACTTGAGCCAAGTGAGCGATTTCAAATTACCCAGCACTTTCCAGAGATGTTTTTTTTGGTTGTTGTTCGGGGGTTTTTTTGGTTTGGGATATTTCTTTTTTTTTTTCTGAAGCAGACTTGCAGTCCAGTTTCTCTGAAAATCACAGATGGCATTGCAATCCTACCCCGTTGCCTCTCAATAATTGGCGTTCTTTGCACTGTCTGAATAGTTTATTGTTCATCAAATCTGTATGAAAGGAATTTTATATAATTTTTTTGTTTGTTTCGTCCCTCTGCTGGCAGGAAAAGTAAATCCCAAAGTATTTCAGCAGGTGCTATTAATATGCAAATAATGGAGAGTACACTGGGTCTAATAGACCTCCCAACTACATGGGAGGTGTCGCTGTTGGAGCAAATTAGCTTTCTGTAATTTGCATGCTTTTCACAGCCTCCTGGGATTATATTTTAGATCAGAGACAATAAAAGCATATGCTGTTAGTTTTAAATGTAACTAATTTTAGACTTTGAAACCATTTTAACCTAACTTCTTAGTGTTAAACTGTTATTTGCACAGAAACTTTCCACAGAGCTTGTAATTTGCACAGCCTTTCTGTTCCCCCATCAACTGCTCCATCTCTCTTTCCAGGTTGAAAGAGAAGAAGGGAATCTACCAGGTGGCTGCATCTCGAAAAAAAGGTATTTCTCACAAAATCCAGATTGTCCTAGCTTGGTTCTGAGTCTGCATTCTGATCCTGATGGGGTCTAGATCGAGCTTTTTATGTCAAACTGCTTCTGTCCCACTTGGCATCTCCGTATGGTGTACATCCATCCCAGAAGGATGCTGTGGCCCCTGCTGGCTGCTCACGAAGGGAAGAGGCTGCTCCTACCATCAGAAAATCTTCTTTGCTCACCCGGCAGAGCAGAGTCCCTGAGCTGCTGTGGCACTAAAGCCCAGTGTGGCGGTGCCTGGTGAGAGTCTGTTGGGAAACTCTGTTGGGAACAAACGGGAGGAAAAGCAGGGATTTCACTGCAGGCTCAGTCTGTAGAGTCACACGTTGCTGGCTTGTACTGGCACATTATCAATGGCACTTCCCAATTGGTATTGACAGCAGAAATTCCACTGCTGATGCCTGTGCTTTGGGACAGTGGGAATGATGGGGCCTATGGAGCTGTGTCTGTGTTCCAGGGGCTGCCATGGCTGCTTCGTGCTGGGCTGGCCAGGTGGGTGACACAAGCCCTGTCCCTTGTCCCCACCCTGCCCTTGTGCAGCTGGTAGGATTTCTGCTGCATGGAAGGAGGGCTGTGAGGGCCGTGAGAGGAGCTGGAGACAGAGCTGTGAGTCTGGGGAAGGTGCAGAGGCAGCCCCCGTGTTTTGTCCCAGTGCCCAAGGGTGAGATTTGGGAGTTCCCTGTGGCACAGCTGCTCCATTGCCCATAGATCTCTGTGCAGGGTGTCCAGATCACTGGGGCTTGTGGGGTGGTGGCATCCTTTACTTCAGAGTTCAGGGGTAGGATCAGATGTGCGGAGGAGATGGCAGCCAGGTGGATCAAGTTAACCTGATCAAAGTTATTTCTGCCATGGGAAAGGTGAGTGTGGCATGAGAGAGTGAGCCTGACAGGGGTCCTTTGAGACAAGAAACTCTTGGGATGCAGCTTTGGCCCTACAGCAATGTGTGGTGAGACTCATCTGAATCTTTGGGGCCACGACCTTGCCAGTGTTGAACTGGTGTGTTTCACACAGAAAATGTATAGAAGCAGTCTGTTTCCTGAGGACTGCTCTTAAAGCTGGAAAATACTGGGTGCTAATTTTTTTTCTTACATCTCACCCTAAATGTTTTCTAGCATTAATACCAGTGACCTCCCACTTCTGCTGCTTTTTATTAATGGGATGTGGCTTGCCTGTTATAAGCCTGGGCACTGGAGTTGGAAGCACTTGCTTTATTTAAAAAGGAAAACAAAAAGAAAGAAAAAAGGGCTCTGATTACTCAGGTGTCGACAGAAAAAAACTGCGATGTTGCGCCAGATGGCTGCATTTGTGAAGCAGAGTGTAGTCAGAAGGAAAGTGGAAGGAGACAAGGCAAGTGTACATCAGGAGTGTGAAAACATGACCAAAATACCTTCAGCCTTGTTTCACCAACACTGGATTAGGAGGCAACTGTGGTGAGATGCAAGCAAAGAAAAGCAGAAGGGGACACTGTTTGGAAAACAAAAATGTCTTTCACAAAAGCTTTGAATTAACAGAAATCAGGAGGTTTTGCATTAAATGGGCCAGTGCCTCGGAGCAGTGTGCCAAGTGCCACTGGGAAGCGCCACACGTGACGGGGTGAAGCAGTGGTGGCAGCAGGTTGTGCCGGGCTCAGGGTGCACTGGAGCAGGAGGTGCTGCTGCCAGGCATTGCGGAGTGCCCGCTGTGCCCGGGACTCCAGCGCTGCCCAGCGCCTGCCATGGCTGCACGGCCCAGCAAGGGCTTCCCAGGGCTGTGGGAGCTGGGCTGGCTCCTCCCTGTGCCCGTGCCCTCAGGTGGCACCCGGGAGCCCTCGTGGCTGGGGTCAGGGTTATGTGCACCCCAGAGTGGGCACTTGTGGCACCAGCACTGGCTGGTTTGTGCCTCAGGCTGTTTGGACTCGTTCCCCACCTCCTGCAGAAGCTTCACTCAACTTCTGCTGCCAGGCCAAGTCCGTGCCAAGCTTGTAAAAGCCGAGCCCTTGGCAGGCCCGTGGGCAGGGGCTTTGTTACCCTTTTATATCCTGAAACAGAGCCTGGACACTTTCAGCTTTGCTTCCATGCTGACACTTTTGGCTGTCACACAGGGAAAAGTTTAGATTAGTTTGATCTCAGATCACAAATCCAAATTTAATTTTTTTTCCATGCTTAAGCATGGCTGGCTCTGCCCAGACTGCTTTGGAGTTCTACCCTCTCTCCTCCTCTGTGGTGTCTCATGGGAAGAGGAGGCTCTGACATGGGCACAGAGGGGCCACTCTGGAGGTGTGGCCTCTTGTGTCTTAGCCTTGGTTGTATCTTGGTTTACAAACTTGGTGGTGCTTGGGTTTTGTCACCAGAGTCTGAAATCCTGGTGTTCTTAGGCTGCATTTGATTGAGAACATGGTGAGGAAAATACGTGGTGATTCACCCAAATAATTTCCAAACATCTGTCTCACCTCCCCAACCCCAAAACTACCTCCCCTGTTCACAGGTGCTTCCTAGCAATGAACTTCATCCAAAGATACTGAAGGTAGGTTATGTTTCTAACAATAGGTACAGAGAAAGTGGCAGGAACATGGATCTTCCTCTGATCCCTGCTCTGGCACAGCTAAAGCTTGCATGTGAGTTTCATTCTTTTATTTTTATAAAATCTGAATTTCTACACTAACTTTGGATCAAAACTTTATTCTCCACACCAGGAAGATGTTTTGGGGTTTTTTTTTTATTTGCTACAAGCTGCATTGTCTTATTTGGGGAGTATGTTCACAATTGAGAAAGAATTGCCTTTATTAACAAATCAAAAGCTTGTGCTGTCAAAACTGAAATCGTTCTACCTTTTTATGTGCAAATTAGAGCTTCTGTCAAACCTTCAGCCATGGTGCCTTTAATTTGTGGAAACATAAAAATATCTGGCTTAATATTCAAATATTCTGCATGAGGAAGGAAATAGGAAATATTTGAAGTGATGCATTGCAGTCAAGATTCTAGAAAAATCACATTTGAAAGAAATGAAGTTGTGCTTTAACAAAATTTATTTTCCCTACTTTTGCCAGAGTTCAGAGCAGTCCTTAGAAGTGTGTTGAAGTTATACAGGTGCCTGAATATCTGGTTGGATCATGGCCTTTGGGAGTGAACCAAGCTAAATCTAAGTGTGTCCAGGGCAGGGGAGCTACATCCGCTGGGTTTTTCCTTAGGAAAGGGTCACAAGATTTTTTTTTTTTTTTTTAATTAATGGCAAAGGTACTGAGAAACTTTTCAGTCAATTCATTAAAGTTGGGATTTAAAAAAACAAACAAACAAACAAAAAAAGCCACAACTATTGGTTTCAGGGTGGTAACTTGTGTGTTGGAAGGTATTTATAGAGAGGGTGAAATTCTGATTATCTGAAGCTGGGCCCTGGTTCTATATTTAGGTTTCCAAATAAAGAGCTGTGTGCCCAGCAAGGTGAGGCACTGACGGACTGAACCTGAGCTCCTTCCAGCTCAAACACTTTGGGTTTGAGCCTGAGGCAGCCCACACTCACCCTGAGCCTGGAGCTGCTGCTTTCCTTCTGCTCTTTGAAGCAGCTTGTCCTGCTGTGGGCCTGGTTCTGTTGGGAGGACAAGGAGAACCCTGCAGAACCACCTGCAGAAAGCCTTTTCAGTGTGCTCAGTGTCTTTAGCTGCATTTTGGCTGATTAGAGCTTTTTCCTAGCATCCCAGCAGGCTACTTCATGTTAAATTCTCAGCTCTCCTGTGACCCAGGAGCATTTCCCATGGCTCTTTGAGAGGAGGGGCCTGTCCAGGCAGGCTGTGTTTGCCCATTGTTTTTTTCCAATCATATATGAGAATATCTCATCCTGTTTTGGGGAGGTTTAAATGGATTCCCTTTCACCTCGTTATTTCCAAGGCCTGAACCAGGAACTTTTGCTCTTCTGCGGAGCTGAGAGGAGAGGAAGTGGCTGTTCCTTGGGGAGCAGCTTCAGTTCCTGAAGTGCCAGTGCCATTATCCCACAGGAAAGGCCACTGGAGCAGTGCTTTAGTGATGCCCGTGGCCAGGCCGGGATGTGCCCATGGAACCCCGGTGCAGGTGTTGTTTCCAGGCACCTGGCTCCAGCAGAAGAGCCCTTCCCACCACACCAGTAGGGTCACAACCACCCACTTCTGTGCAGAAGGTGCAGAAAATATCCCATCAGTTGCTGTCAACTGTCAGAAGTTCCTTTTGGGGTGAATTATTGTCCGCAGGCATCCAGAACACTTGGTCCCCTGTAACTTTAATGCTAATGCTGTCAGCAGTGCAGAATTCCAGCATCCAAGGTTTTACATTTAGTTCTTCTGGCTCATCTCTCCAAGGGGGCTCCTACAGGCTGAACGTGCAGTGCCCTGCATGTGAAGGTGTTTATTAGCCCATTACCCATAATTAATGGCAAGGCAGCTACTGAGGCTGTGGGCAGTCCTGGGCAAAGCCTGCACGTTCTCTTTTCGTAGCCATGCCCCAGCATGAATTATATCATGTTCATATTCAGCCTCTCACCATCAGAGACCAACAAAGTGGTTTGGGTTGGGATCTCCTCTTTCAGGCCATAAACATATGATCCAGCCACCCCATAAAGTACATTCCTGCAGCTTTCCATGAATTCTCAGGCATAGCTGTGGCACGCAGCTGGGTTTGAGTCTGGTCCTTGCAGCTGGTGAAATCCTGCCCAGCACAGCTCTAAGGCGTGGTGTGAAACAGGCACTGGAGCTTCACTGGTGAGTTTCGCCTCTGCTGCAGTCACAACTATCATTATTTTGCTAAAATCGTGGATACTGTGCTGTCCCCCCCCCCTGCTTCCATGCAGGGATTCAGGGACAAAGCTCTCTGAATTGCCACAGTTTGCTGTGGTGGGAGGTGCAGGATGGAGATGAGGGCACTGGTGGGCCAGGCACCTCCCTGGCAACTTCTCCCCTGCCAGGAGTGCTGCAGCCTCGTGCACTTGATCCTTTAATTGGCCCATGTGCAGGCTGGACAGCTCTCTCTTTATTACTGTTATTATTATGCAATCAGACACTACTTACCTTCAGAAAGTGCTGGAGATGCACTATTTATACAGAAACCAAGCACACCGAGACCCATTTTCTCCATGGTGATTGCAGATAATATGGAAAGCTCTGCTTTGATTCATTAGTAGAGCAAAAGACATAGTCAGGATTATTTGGTGTAATTCACAGCACTTCAAAATGCATATATTTTCATAATACTCTACCACTTGGGCTGGTAACTCAAGCTTTGCTGTAATGCTGTCGTCTTAAAATTGGGGTGGTGCCATTTTTTCACTGGAACATGCCAACCTGGAAGCTCATTAAGTGTGGCATTTGTGGTGAGTGACCATAGTGCAGTGTTCGTAAAACTGCTCCGAGCTCAGGAGGATCCCTGGCACCTCCAGAGCCCTCAGAGTGAAGGGCTTGGGGAGCCAACAGGCTGAAAACTTGTTTTCATACAATCATAGAATGGTTTGGGCTGGATGGGAACCTTGACGATTGTCCAGTTCCAGCCCCCCAAAAAGGCACAACTCAGGGGGGAAAAAAAATCTAAGGAATTTTGTTTCTCGGGTTGAAAAATAGAACCAGTGAGTTAATTTTAATGAGCTCATTTTGTTTAGGAGAAAAGTATCTTTTAGTATTTCATTTGGATAAAATTCTGTGCTGCATGTACTCGGTGTTGTTTTCTGACAAGGTGAGTAAGCAGAACTCCTCAGATTAGCATTTCTTATTTCATACCCTTTCCTTTCTTGCCTTACCAGGACCATCCTTGGGCTGCACTGACCTGGGCGTGACTTCATCCAAGCCAGTGCTGGATGAGCCTCCAAATTCTTGCCACTTCCATTCACACAAACATCCAGCTCCATCCTGTGAAAATCTCTGAGTTTAGGCCCAGCTTTAAAGACAGAGTTTCAAAAACTCCTTCTGACCAATGGTAACTTTTGGCAAATCCTTGTCATTTCCAAGAGTGGGTACGAATTGTTTTCTAAAAATTCAGATGGCAATTTCTGACAGCTATTTACAATTCTTTCACTCAACCGTCATGTGCACATAAGATCTCACCACCCTCACAGCAAGGTTTGTCCACTGGAGGATTTAAAATATCACTGCTTAAGTGATTAAACTTACCTCACACTCCTGAGACCACCTTGAAGGGGTTTATCCTTTTCTCCTTTCACCACCCATCTCTCTGGGACTTTGCTGGGCACTGGGCACATATAATTTACATGTCTGACTTCAGTTGCTTGGTGACCAGGGCTTTTCTTTTAGTACCATGAATTAAAATGTTCCAACTGTGACCTGAAAATCTTCCTCAGCCCATCCTGGGAAAAGGCAACGTGGTCAGACAAGCTTTTCCCTCAGTTCCCAGCTTCTCCCACCTCTAAACCTGAGATCACCCGTGTACCTGATTTCCCAGCTCAATCCCTATAATCAGTTACATATTTTAAAATAATTGTCTGAAAAAATGGACAGAAATTATGAGGATCATTACCAGTGAGAAGCTGCCTTCACTGCTGCCATTCCCCCATGTATGTATTTGTTTCTCTGTCTTAACACCTGAAATGTTTGGGAAAAAATTTAAACATGTCCAATGACCGCATTTAATGCAGGAGCTTTCACACCTCTGGGCTCTGTATTTATAGCTCTGTCATGTTTCTTTCTTGTACTGGCCTGGAGAAGAGGATTTTTCTTTTTTTTTTCTTATCTGATGAAAAGGTTGTCAGTCATGATGTGGTTATTGCAGCACAAAATATTGCCTAAAACTTGACCCTGAACAAATTTTGTACAAGGACAGTTTACCCCAGAATTCCAAAGGAGGTGAAATCCTCCTCACGCTCTCCAAAGAAGGAAGCTGCTTGGGGTAGATAAAATTGGGCTGAGTCTCAAAATGCATCATGGAGCCTCAATTTTAAGTGCAGTGTCTGATCCTGGCTGAAGCCACTCTGCTCCTAGTGTTATTCCACTGCACTTGGAGTTTAACGTGGATTAACATGGATTTTCATTGCTGGGCGAGTCAGAAATTTAAAAATTACATGCAATAATCATGGTGTATGGCTTCAAAATATTCAAGGTACTTTTAGCCTTATCAAATGACAATTGTTCAATGAGTGTTGCCAACCAAAAACTGTTTCCAAAAAGTGGAATAATTTCTAATAAATTAGGACCTTCAGGAATGTCCCATCCCCTTCCTTTCCATTCACATTGTCCATGAACAGACTGTGATTTTTCTTTTTTCATTTTTTTTTTCCATTAGACATAATTAATTCCCAAAGTCTTTTGTAGAGGGAGGATAACTTTTCCTGCCTCTAGACATGGTTCTTGTGAAGCAGACAAGAGGGGCTGTGCTCACAGACTGCTTACATGGGGCTGGTTCTTTTCCCTGTTGAATGAATGGGACTTAGGGAAGTTTCTCCATTTAAGTTGTGTTATTTGTTCAGAACTTCTCTCTGCAAATAATTTAAATGTTCTGGTTCACTCATTGTCAGAATGGCTGGAGGTAGCAAATGCAACCCCTGACCCGCTGAAATGCACAGGAAATATTTCATATGGCAGTGCAGGACTTTATTCTTCCAAAATGCAGAATCCTTGGTTAAGGGCTCAACCATAAAATATTTCCTCACTCTGCTGAGTCCCTCATCGGCCACTGCTCGTGGGCCCTTTATGAGCAGTTACCTGAGCTCCTCCACTGTAACCAGGAACCTTCACTCTGGTAACCTTTTAAGAGCTGTAGTAAAAAAAATGAACCTCAAGAACTGCTGTCTTTTAAAGTCGAGTGCCCCCACTCCTGGCCAAAGGGAGGGCTGGGTGGTTGGTGTTCCAGTGAGACACAAAGCCAAGAGGGCTCTGTTTTCACATGCTAATGAAGCCCAAGGTGACAGGAATTTGGCAGAGCCCGATCCCAGCAGCTGCGGGCCAGGATGGAACTGGCCATGGCATTACACTGAAGCATCACTGAACACAAGCCTACAGCCTGCTCCTAGAACTTCATCAGAAATTAATCCAGCGCCAAATGCCCTCACCATGGCCCAGGCTTTTGGCAAAGTGTTTTTCAGATTAAGTGAGTAATATTTTGGTAATTTAAGAGCCCAGTGTCCAGACCCTGGATCGTTTGCTTTCTTCCCAGAAATACTTCGGAGGTGCTCAGTGCCCAGTGAGCTTCCAGGGTGAATCGTCAGTAAAGGGTACCCTCACCCAGAGGAGATGCATTTCAGAGCACTTGTGCTGTGAAATGGGATTAGGGATCATCTTCAATCTTTACCAGTGCTCCAGAAAAGAAAAACAAGAAAAATGATCAGAGCAAATTATAAATTTTTAAAGCAGATTTTTGAAGTTCGCCTTTTGTGCGCCAACCTCACGCCCCTGAGGCACAAACACAGTGGCCCCACATCCAAGTCAGTGGGGCTGCTCTGAATTCCATTTCGGGGATGCTCTGACCATTCAGGTGCCACAGGAGCGATGGCTCTGTCCCAGGAGTGCCACTCACTGCACTGGGCACAGGAAGATGTGCCCACAAACAGCTCCTGCAAAGTAAAACCAAACAGAAAGACCAACCTCTGCCAGACCAGGGGGTTTATTTACCTTGAGGTGAAACACAGCTGTTCTTTGCCACTTCTCTCTGGACAGGAATTCAGCTCTGCATTTTAACAGAAAACATTGGAAATAAAACATTTTCAGGTGACGGGAGAAATTTCAAGTTCTTTAAAATTACAGTGAAATCAATAAGAAAACAAGCACAGGGTGTGCTATTCAGTCACCTCCCTTTCCTTTTTTTCCCCCCAGAAAGCCATTTCCAGCTGGATTTTCCCCAAGATGTTAATATTGTGCTGGGTTTAATGCTGACTGAAGCAAGGTAGCAAGTGGTTATTGCAGGCCTGACATGCCTGTTCTGCCAGGGAACAGCGTGAGCTTTCAACTCAGAAAACAAGGTGAACTTTGTTGGGTCATCAATCTGCTTTTGCCTGGCTTGGCCAGGCATGTGCTCACAACGAGGATGACTTTAATTCAGGATCAGTTTATTTGTACTTTCCTTAGTCAAGGCCTGAGTGGTAAGGGTGGAAAGTGTTCAACCCCAAGGTTTTGGGTTTTTTTTTCTGGAAAACAAGTTCTTCTTTTGAAGAACTGGTCTGAAGTTTGTAATGGTAGCTTTGTAGGCAATTTGCGCACAGAGCTGATGTTCCTGATGGTGAAACAAGACGTTGAAACATTTTAAACAGAGCCAGGCAAAGGCAATCTTTCCATTTTCTGTTTCCTAGAGTGTGCTTGCAAAGGACAACCACTCTTTAGTTGTTCCTCTTCAGCATGAATTCCTGTCCCATCTCCTTCATTCCTCAGCAGGAACACAGCTCCATGTCTCTGTAATGTGACACAGAACCAGCACTGAAAATGGGCTTTAAATGGTGCCACTATGTTGATTTAGTTGGATTTTGCCTGAGAAATAACATGCAAATTAAAGCATTACTCACAAAGGTGTGCACCGTACTTAAAAAAATACACCTTTAATGCTCAGGGTCCAAACATTCCTGTTTTCTGTTTCAAATACTTCATCAGCTCCATTTCCCCTTGGTTTTCTTTCTTTAAGCCTGATGCTGCTCCTAGGATGTGTGTGCTTGTATTTGTGTGCATGTGTAGGCCCATGATTGTTTCTACTGCTAAAGCTGGCAACGTCGCTACTGTTTTCCAAGCTCAGTTACTATTTTGGCAAAGCATGGATATTTGGGGATATGAAAACGGCTCAGCCGCCTTAAGGAAAAAAAATTCCATAGGTTTTTGTTTCCATACTTTCCAGTTTTCCACTCATCAGTTGCAGGCTCGTGTTGAAAAATGCCTTTCAGTGTCAGGACTTCTGAAGAGCAAACCCCGGCGGTGGGGAGCTCACCCTCCCTGAGCAGGACTGGCTGCTGTAAGGGAATAAATAACAAATAACACAAGCAGATGAATATTAACTAATACCAAAGCACACCTACCCCTCTGAATTGCTTTCTCTGTTCACATTCTTGCCATTTGAGCAGCAGGGCAGCACCAGCTCTCCTCACATATTGCAGCCTGAGAAAACAGCTCCAAAGGGCCAAAAGAAGCAAATAAAATGTATTTGTTATTATGGCTGACCTTAGGCAGGCAGTATGTGGAGCTGCGGGAATCATTCACGGAATCTCTGATTATAAGTATGGTGATAACTGGTAAGACTGTGCTGAACTACTGTGAAACAATTCAGGTAGTCAGCAAACAGGGCTAATTGCTAGTTTGGGGGAGATTATGGGTAATTTACTGCCCACTGAGGGCTTCTACCTAAAAATAAGCTTTTTTTTTTTTTCTCCCTTTGGACAGCACTTGCATGTTAATGTAGAATTCCTGATGCAATTACATGTGAAGAGGACATTCAGATGCACTTCCATAAATGCCCTTCTGCTTCTCAATTACATTAACTGTCTTTGTAGATCCTTTGATAGAAACCATATTCTTCACTTTTTTTTAAAATAGCGAACAGGCGCTGAGCTAGACTTTGCTGTTATCCAAGATGTCCCGATCAAAGGGCTGAGGGTAACACAATAAACACAAGGAAAGAAACTCCCGGTGGTTTCCAACACAAACTAACGGGGAAGTGTCAAGCGAGCAGCTACTGACAATTCCAGCCCCAAAACGAAATGTTCCTGTGTGAAACTCCACCTTTGAGAAGGAAGAACAAACACCCACAGAGTGTTTTGGCTATAATTACTTCATTTAAGGGGAAAAAGAAAAAAGTACTGGATTCGGTTTGCTAAAGTCAAGACATTAATATTTTTGGCATGTAAAGATGTAAACCAAATGTTTAAATGAAATGTCATCCCCTGGGTTCACATTTGCCCACTGAACTATGGTGCACACCCTCCACAGACCTTCATACAATACACATTTTTCAGTTCATTGAAGAAGGCCCCTGCTGCTTCTCAAGGAAAACTAACTTGCAGAAGCAAAATAAACACTGGCGTGGCACTGCAGCAGCGGAGCCTCGGAGCACAGATGTGCAGCACTGCCGGCTTTTCCATCAGATAAGGAGCATCCAGACATAATCACTCCAGTGTCTGGGACACGGCGCACGCTGCGGCGCTGCCCAAGTATGGCCTGACAGACACATGCAGGGCCGGGAGGCAAGGAGCTGACAGCGCTGCAGAACAGGCCTGTTATGTCTATAGCCAAATGTTTGTGTAATTTAGCCTGGGCTTTGAAATAGCCTCAGAAATCGGGGCACAAATGGAGCTTTGTGAGGAGCTGCCAGGGATGTACCTGCTGCACGGGGACCTTGGCCAGAGGAGGGGCAACCTGGGGCTGTCACACCGAGAAGCTTCCGTCCATCCCCCATCCAACCAGCGGGGCTGCTACAGGGCTGCTCCTGCAGAAAAACTTTTATATATATACATGTGAAGGCCAGCAAGATGGTTAGAAGGGTGGAGCACCCCTGTGAGGAAAGGCTGAGAGAATTGGGGTTGTCCAGCCTGGAAAAAAAAAGGCTCTGGAGTCACCTATTTGCAGCCTTCCAGTACCTGAAGGGAGCCTGCAATGGAGAGAGACCATTTCCAAGGGCCTGGTGTGACAGGACAAAGGGGAATGGCTTCAGATGGAGAGGAGGTTTACATTGGCTATTAGGACAAAAAGTCTTCTCTGTGAGGGTGGTGAGGCCCTGGCACAGGTTGCCCAGAGAAGCTGTGGCTACCATCCCTGGAAGGGTCCAAGGCCAGGTTAGACAGGGCTTGGAGCAACCTGGGACAGTGGAAAGTATTCCTGACCATGGCAGAGAAGCCTGAGATGAACTTTAAGGCCCCTTCTGACCCAAACCATTGTGTGATTCTGTGATATGTATATTTATGTCTTTATATGCACACACAGAGACATACATACAGATGTACACACACACACACGTATATTATACATATTTGGCCTCATGTTTAACTGTGTCTAACTGCGCTGTGGCATGCAAAGGGTTACTACTGACTGCTTTTAGGCAAGACACCTCTAAAAAAGCAAAAAGAAACCCCAAAACTAAATGTAACCCTACAGAAATACAGCTCCCAGGGCTTGTGGTAGTTCCTATTAAGATATACAAAGTATCTCAGCAAGGGAAAATTTAACTTACATACAACGCATGATTTTAAGTAAAGAAATATTGATGGGGGGGATGGGATGGACAAGTATTTTTTTAGCTCTAATTTATGGCTGAGCAGCTTCATTTTAGGTACTTCATGGGAATATTTTAAACCAAGCCTGCATAATATTAAAATAAGTTAAAATGTATGTAAAATTTATGAGAGCATGTCAGGTGCAATGCTTGATAAAGTAAGTTTAATGCTTCAGAATTTTTTTCTTCAGGCAGAGAAAGCTGAATCCTGCAATTCTAGGTTACAGTATAATTTTAGAAACTCTTTTCCATTATACCATTCTTTTATTAATGAGATCCAACCCAATTTAACAAAAAGAGGTAAATTCCTAAAGAGTTTGTGGAAAGTGCTCAGCAGGTTGGAAACTGGGAGTGTGTGATAAAAGGGGGCATTCTCCTGTTCACAGCATCTATTCCATTTCACAAAAACACAGAGGAAATCAATTCCCAACAAACTTTCCAAGGGTGCCTCTCCAGGGCGGTTTTCCTCCTGGAAATGCCGCCTGGCTCCGTGAGCAAACGAAAGCTTTGGCAGTTGACAGGAGCTGTACATCACTTTGAAAACTCTTCATTTACCGGGGGCGTGTCATATTGCTTCATTGTGTGACACTCCCAATTATCGTGACAGAGCTAAGTGACAGAGTACTGTCACCCCACTGCAGATCCAGAGCAGCTTCTTCCCATTTTTCTGCCTGGTCATGGGAACGTGGCTGAGCCGGTACAAAGGAGCGGCAGGAGCTGCAAACGGGCTGCAATGGCTGCAAACTGCTCTGCTCTATTAAAAATTCAGCTCCTCGGCAATATTAAATCTGAATTTACTTCCATCAAACAGAAACTTAGCATATCTCATTCTTCCATTATAAAATATTGACATCAGGAAGAGTGAATCCTGAAATGAAGATTATAGATGAAAACTATGTGCTTGGTAATTATCATTTTTTTTCTTTGTTATTATTCCTTTCCTCTGAGGATTGCACAGGCTGTTGCAAACAGTAATGAAGTTAGCATGCAATGCCAATGCAAAGTGTGCTGCAAAGTTATTCCTTCCCTCATTATGGATGAGGGAGGCGAGACAGCGGGAGGAGGAAGATTTCCCCAGCCAAACCCGCACACGGGTGGGACAGCCCCCACCTCACGTCTCAATCAGCATCCCTGGTGAGGAGACCCTCAGTGCCATCTTGTTTCTGTCTCCCTTTGTTCTGCCATTTCCCTGGGCTTTTTTAGGTCTGTACTGGAGCTCAGAGCTATTAATATCAATGACACTTTTTTTGTCACAAACCAAGCAGCCGGTTCACAAATCCTTTCACTGCCCTGCAACGCTCTCAAATAACCAGAGCGCTGGAAAACACAGTTCCGGGTGTGGAAACGTCCAACCCCTCATCCCAACAGCCCTTCTTGAGAAGGGCTCTTCACACAGACACCACAGTGTGAAGAGATCAATGTGCTGGCCAACCTGCACTGGGATAACCCTTTAGTTCCTGCCTGTGGAGACAGCCCGTGGCTTGGCATGGCTTCCACCCCAAGAGCCATGGCACCACCCCCTGAAATTCCCACCTGGCTGATAAACTTAGTCCCAGCTGGTGCTTCTCTCCAAGGTGACCACGCAGAGAGGTCCCGCTTGGTGGGATGGGGTTGTTTGAAGGCCTCCTCCACATCCTCTTGAGCCCTGCTCGTGGCCTGCAGATGTTCTTGAGGAGTGTGATGTATCCCAGGTGCGACATCGCATGCCGAGTCTGTCTCATGTGCTTCCTACCAAAATCAATCCAAGTCAATAAAGTGCCCACCCTCCTCCCACTGTGCTTGCAGAGGTTCAAAGCAGGACCAATTACTCTTAAGGTGGAATTGTCAGGTGTCAGATGAGAACAGAGAAGTTGAAGCAATATGTATAGAAACAGATTTATTTAGAGCACTTGAAGAATTTGTTTTGCTATCAACAGGTCTATAAGAAGTGCTTTTATAGTACAGTCTAGTAGAAACTGATGCCTTGCAAAATGATAGGGGAATGTTGTTTGTTTTTTGGTTTTTTTTCCCTTTTCTCTTCTTTTGGTGCCAATCAAACACAGAGCTGCCCCCCAAAGCACGTAAACTCACACCCAAGCTCCGGGCAGCCATGGCAGTAAAGCTCCTGACCTTGAAGGGCATTTGGTCACAACCCTTCTTGCTAAACATATCCCTTTCTGGTTCCCATTTCTCCAGGCTTCATTTCTATATAATATATAAATATCTTTGCCATGCACTCGGTTTTTTGTGTTTGGTTCCAAAACTGAGAACCCTGCCAGTCTCCAAGTCTAAAGCTTCATGTGAACCTCCCTATCCCTGCCAAGCCCACAGCACACAAATATCACAGCGTATTACAATCACACAAGATGTTCCCAAGTTTAACAGTTCCCATCCCAGAATACCAAACCCCTCTCCTAGCATTCCCAACAAATCAATATGCATTATTATTACATGCTCAGATACTACATCAGATTTCTGCTCATGCCAAAATTTCAGCTAGCTGTTCCCTGGAGTATTTATGCTTGTGTACTGTATTTAACAACAGCCCATTCAAAATGCTCACAGCTCCTAGGAATGAAATGCACATAATTTAGGAATAGCTGTCTGGCTATTCAGGCATCATGCTGTGTCAAGGGAAAATTAAATCTCTGACTCTCCCCCTCTCCTAAAACAAACCTGTACTTTGCATCGTATTTTGGGGAGCTGCACAGAAGTTTCATAAAGACCAAGTGGCCTTGACTCTTTTTTCCCTGTTTAATGGCAGTGCCTCCCCATTAATGCTCCAAAATGATACAGTAGTTTGAAAAAAAAGCTCTCAGCATGCAGGCATTGTATCACATTAAGAAATCAGGATTTTCTAGGCACTGCACAGCATTAATTACACTGAGCATGCTGCAAATTTAAATTAAATGATATGCCATGTTCTGTTGTAAATATCAAAATGGATTGCAAGATAGAACCCCATATTGGCATTTGTGCACTGAACAGGATCAGAAAACCTCTATGATATGTAATTTCTTTTTATTTTAAGCATATGTGATGCAAATGTGGTTTTTATTTTCAGGAGTACCTAAGAGCACACACATGTACAGGTTAGAACTTGTCTGTACTGAAAAAAACCCCTAAACAAGCCCTCTCTTAATAATAACAACAACGATAAAAGAACCAAAAAAAAAAAAACCCTCTTTGCCTTCATTTCCTTTCCAACATAAAAGAATAAATTATGCTTCTCTTCCCCTCCAACAACTATTTATGATGTAGGGACTGGAGGGCACCGAGAGGAAAATGGGGAATACGAGGGGCTGGAGCAGGTCAGCAGGAGCAGGAGGATCGGATTTTGTCATGTGGGTTGGAGCACCAGGCTCCCATGGAAGCAAAAGCTGAGGGGGTTCAACTCACTCAAGCAGGGAAGGGCTGCTCTTCCAGCTGGAATTTCAGACAGGAGCAGAGGGAGAGGTGAGCTGGGGCTGTCTCGACTCTGTGGTGATGAGGGAAGCCTGATTTGGTGATGCCATGGGAAGAAGTGTCTGAAGAGAATATAAACAATAGACTAAAGCTCTGTCAGTATTTGTATTTTTCTTGGCATTGGTATTTTACAGTTTTATACTATCAGGTTGAATGGTCACAATCTCAGCAGCCTCTGCCCTTAACAACTGGATGAGGAGTATTTCTACTGTAATTTCACATATTTCTATGTGACTAAATACTAGAAAAATATTTTATAACTTTGCATATCAGGGAAAGGATAACATTTAGTTAATTCTATAGAAAAGGCCTTAAAAATCTGTATTTTGGGGGGCTTATTTAAGGCCTTGATGAAATGATGAGCACTGAGCTGAGACCCACAGGTGAGTGCCAGTCTGAACTGGCACAAGGGCACAAGGCATGAGGGAGATGCAGCAGAGGGCAGGGACATGCAGAGTCACTGACTTTTCTTCAAACCCAGCATCACCACATTCTTTCTAAATTATCTTCTCTCTGTGTTTTGCTCCTAGGCCTTGTCTTCCTGTCCCATTTTGCAGCAGTCCTGTGTGTGGGAGAAGTACAACTGTGGGACGCCTGATGAAAAGAGGTGGTTGAACAACTGGCCTTCAGCTCTGTCACCTTTTTTTGGTGCTTGCAAAAAAAAAAAAAAACCAAAGCAAAACCAACCACACACACACACACAAAAAAAAAAGACAAAAAAAATCCAAGCCAAAGATAGTTTATGTACAGCTCAGGAAGCTCTCAGCAATGAGTGTGTCTGTGATTTAATAACACACCTACCCAAAATGACACTTCTTCTACTACTCACTGAGAAAAAGAAAGCACAGCAGCATACAAGGCACTGCTATTGCAGCAACAAGCAGCCAAACTACCAGGTATTTATTTTTCAATGTACACAATTATTGGGGGAGAATAAAAATTACTCTTTGACACTCTGACAGAGCTGTAAAAAGCCCTGTGCTTGCCCTACTCCCATGGTCCTGACAAGAAACACCTCACAAATTCTAATAAATAGAGAATAGAAATAAATACTTTAACTACACAGCATCGGGTTTCAAATGGCTTTCTGAATCAGAAAGTGCTGCTAGTCCATCTTCCTTATTTCCACGCTCTGTAATGGTGGCTCTCCAAAAGTCAAAGTGAGATGGATACTACTAGGATCACAGACACTACACTGGGAAACCAAGTATCAGTGGGTACATCCAGATTTATGGTAGGTGATGGCAGTAAAGTGAAAGTAAAACTGTTTGCACAGTCTGTATTGTTGGCCATTACTGTGTATTTGCCCTTTTTTCTTGTTTAGCTGCAGCTGGAAGAATGGAAAATTGTACCTTCTGTACAGTATTAGAAGACACTTTCTGATCGTAAGGTCAATCAGACTGGTTTAGCTGCTTGAGGTATTTATGGCACCATCACTCAGTGTCTTTAAGGAAAGGTTAGATACATTTATGGGAAAGGTATTTTGCAGAAGCTTTCCTGCTTCATAGAGGTCTTGGACAAAATGACCCAGGAGGCCCCTTCCAAGTCTATCAAATGTGGTTCCCTGATTGATGCTGTTTCCCCCCAAAGTCTTTTCAAAACACAAAGCACTGTTATAAAATTTAATATGATACACTATATAACTTTAACACAATGCCATTTTCTTATAGGAAATGGTTAGCTGGTAGCACAGGAGCCTCGTGCAAGAGGAGAAAAAGGTAGAAAAAAGAAATAGCAGTGCAGTTTCTCTGCTGAGGGATATCGACTGTAACATTTACTCTGTGTCTGAGCGTGGACTCAGCTGTGCAGGGGACACCAAGGCAGGGAAGGGTATAAGGAACCCAGGCTTATTTATTTCTCCAGAAAAGCCTGACAAGGCCCGAGGTAATTTTCTATGCCGTGCAATGATCATTCCCTCAATGCTGGGAAGCAAATGGACACCCGGCTCTCCTTGTAAATCACTGCCTGGTGCTGGATCAGCGGGGCCGAGGCAGAGCTGCCTGGGGAGCAGGAGAGTCCCAGCCCTCCTGCACAGGGCCAGAGCTCGGGTGTGCCCTGCATCAGTGAGGACACCCCACATGGAGAAGAGCCCGTCCTGGCACTCATCACTCTGTGCCATGGCTCTGCATGGAGCAGGCAGAGCAAATCCCTGAAAACTGTGAGCACCAAAAACTGCACTTCTAAAAAAGGGCAGCAGCACCCCGGTAACGTGTCTGTCTGCTGACTACAGACTCAGCAAGAGAGCCTGGGCACATTGCCCCCGTCTGAATGCAAGATTGTTTGTCAGGCAGAAAGCTCTCCAGGTCTTCTATGTTTCCACAAAACCATTCAGTAAAATGATGATATTCTTCTCCCTACTCTACTTCCCTTTTCTCATTTTGTTTTAATTTGCTGAATGTTTCCTAAATTGGCTTTTTTTTTCCTTTGAAACCAATAATATATTTAAAAATTAAAGTCATGTAATGATTTTAAAAAAAAATAAAATAAAAACCCAACCAGATCCTCTGGGCCATCTGGTTCAGATGCTCTGGTCAGCCTCCACTGCTCTGCAGTAAGTTTTAATTTTAGATTTTCACAGGGGAAAAAAAAAGAAAGGAAAAAAACCCCAGAATTTTATTGAATTGGAGTTTGCTCTCAAAATAATTTTATACTAACCTTTTTATTTTCACTCCAACTGATTTAGTTAAAGGCCAAACTCTTCTTCCAAAAATCAGCTCCCAGCCCCCATCTTCTTGGGATAGCCCTGACAGGAAATAACAACATCCATACACAGACACTCTGAAGCCTTTTGAAGTCTCACAAATGTGAGCTGTTCCCTTTTCCAGAGCAGGCTGGGATTAACTCTTTTATTAACCTTATAACCTCATCCATGAGAAAGAAAAATAGCCAATCCCTTTTATTTTATTTCGTTTAAAATCTGGATGCGTGCTGCCTTCTCTATCCAAACATTTGGGAGCTCACCCTACAGACAGGAGCAAAGAAGCCCACGGAAAGCCCCCTCTCCCTGAGGAGCTCCCCAAAACCCCCCTTGGGCCCTCCCATTATGTTGCACTCAGTGTCAAAGTTTGTGTTTTCACTGGAAAATATTTTTGCCTTACAGGAGGGTTGTGTCTCTCTGTATTGGTGGGAGCAAATAACAACCTTTTGGTCCTTTTCAACACATTGCATCAATGCATTTTCCTGATTTCCGTGTCAAAAGAAGCATCTTTTAGCAGAATGAAAAATCTGACCTGGGTGTAATCCTGACAGTGCTCCAATTGCTCATCCTTACCTTCATCCCTGCACTGCAGTGCAGAGTAAGAGGCTCACATTGGAATAGCTCTTCTCACCAGTGTCAAAATGGTAAAAATTTGCTCAGAGAGTGACATGAGCAGGAATTTCAAAGGCAGGAAAATTTATCTCCTGCTCTTTTTCTTACACTATGGTGCACTGTGGTGGTTGGAAGATTTAACTTCCAAGCATCCCATCTGTATAAATCCTAGTGGAAAACAACTCCCCAGCTTCTTTGTTAGGGTGTTGAGCTCAGCAGCTGGAATCTGCCAGGGAATGATAGCCAAGATAAGGAAGGAGAAAACCTTTCCTGTAGCCTTCAGGTGTTGGTCAAGGGTCAGGATTGGGGAACAGCAGAGCTCTGTGTGTTACACGAGGTCACGGCTCTTGGTGTAAGGACCAGGGGTTTGGGCCAGTCCTGCCTCTGCCCTGCTCAGCTCAGCCCATTCACTGCTCTGGTGATACAGCCCCTCTCGGGCTTTCTGCTTTTCAAAGGTTTACACTCGGTTTAAATCTCAGGCGAAAGCTCCACTTTAGCTTTTAGGAGACCAAGACACTTAAAAGACTCCGATGGGAAAGACAAGTGAGGAAGGCAGAATTTCTCTCCCTTGCAAAGGCATTCAAATACCACTTGGATGAGGAGTTTCCAGCTGCTTTGCTGGATAAACAGACACAGCACAGTTCTAATGTGCAGGGGTGCCCTTCACACCAACAGGCAGAGAAAAGAGGCAATGGGAAGAGTAAGAGGCACCAGAATAAAAAAAGGTACGATCCAACTGAAATTTTACCCTCTTTGATTTTTGAAAATGGGAAAACCCATTCGGGATCAGGGATTTCCAGACTGGGCTGTATGCACCATTAATTGTTCCATGAAGCAGAGCTGGTCTGCTATTGTTGCATCCTCCAAAAACAGCTGTTACTATGAGCTCTGTGGGACTCAGGAACTCCATTTCCCAGTTTTCACTTAGTACTTCAGTGATCATATATAAATAATAGTAATGATAATCATAACAATACCTGGCTTGCCATTATGCTGTACTCAGTCTTTGTGATGCTCTCTCACTATAAAATCTGGGTATTAAACACTTTAACTGAAACTCTTAATAAAACAGAGATATTTTTACTTGGGCTGTTATATTCACAGAATGATCACAAAGCACTTCACAGAATCAAATGGAAGTAGCCAGTCTGATCCTTGTTTAGAGGATTTTGTGCATCTCAGCAGTGTGGAACAAAGCTGCTGTATAACAACTGTCAAACATACCATGTGTTGGGGTTTGTCCTGGCTGAGCAGCATCCAAAAGCTTGGGGTTTGTCCTTCAGATTGGCGTCGAAGTATGTAAAGCCACCACAAATTACACAAGAGGGACTGGATGGTCTTACTGACTAGAGAAGAACGGGCTGTGATGTCACATTATCAAGGTCCCTGGGTCAGAAAGAAAAAAGAAAAAAGGTTATAATTTTCCTGGTTTAGAAAAAAGCCATGGAAGTCTTGGAGCTGAGTACTGAGCAGCCTCCGTGGAGTCACTGCAAGGAGACAAGGCAAATGCTGGCCCTGCAAATGCTCACGGTAAATGGCGCCTTCCGAGGTCTGAGAGGGTCTCCAGCTTTGGGCCCTGTACCAGGTACTTCTGGAGCTGTGAGACAGTGAAGGGCTTTGTTCCCTCCTGTATAATTGATAAATTACCATTGTTAGCACTAAACAATACAACTGAGCACAGAATGGAAACACGCTAATGCTTTATCCAGCTCCAGCAATTCTGCTCGTGTGCTCACACTGTTCTTAAATGTGCTAGGTATTTGTTTGATGAAACAATAAGTTTTAGAAAAGAGAAAAATAAGAACTTCAAAGATAATAAAAACCTTGACTACATACTTTACCACAGGCAGCTGTGAATAAGCTTTAGTACTCTTTATTTTTAACATTCCAGATATGTAATTTAATGCAGGTCTAATGACAGTCTCGAACATACTGCTTTAATCGAAATTGTTCAAGCTCTGTTCTGTGACAAGGGCTCACAAGATACCAGCAGGGTTGTCCATTTTCCCCACTTCTGTAGGGAAAAGAAAAGGGAGAGGAGGGGGACACTCTTGAACTTATGTTGCTATTGATGTGTAATATACAATAAAAAAACCAGTTAAATTTCAATTACCCACAGGTAATTATAATTTTATTGTTTGACTGTACTATGGGGAATTTTGTAATTCCCAAGACTAATAATTTTCTATAATTTTACAGGTTGTCAAATAAACTATTAAAGATTATCTTTGAAAAGGATTCTGCAATTGTAAGGACATATCATACTGTTCCTGTACATTATTAGTAATTAGAGATCCCTGGATAGTGAAATACCCACACTATATGCTAGCTGCTGGATACCATATTTTCTCACAGCCTCCTGTAATCTTGAACCAAAGCTTTCAAACTTCTCAGCCATTGTAGCCTGAGTCACGTCCAAACTTTTATTAATATTCACTGAGCACTCATTAAGCAATTCTGGTGTGTTCGATCCATTAAACCTGTGCTTCCTGACAGGGAAAAGCAAAGGCTCCCAGGTCCATCCCAGAGCATGGAAACAAACACAAACGAGCTCATTCTGAGCTCTGTCCCCTGAAGAGGAGTTAGGGAAGAAGCAATGTTTATACCAGCACAGAAGATGTGAATCTGCCCTGACAGTGCCTTTTGACAATGATGTGGCTTGCACAACAAGAGGGAGTTGTGCTTCCTGATTTTATCCTAAAAATACGCATAGATGCAGATATGTTGGGGATCAGCATCACATGTCCACAAGGAGTGGAATGGCAGGAGCAAGGTCTCCAGCCCACAAGAAGCAGATGAATTGGGAGTATTCCTTCATCCTCATCAGCAAGTTCCTCAGATTTACTGGAGTGTTGGTGAGGAACTCCCCAGCCCAGTAGATACCATCACCTGCGCAGCTGAGCAGGCAGCAGCAACTTCTCCCAGGTAATCTGGGAGAAGCCAGAGGCCACTAAAGCAGCATGTGCTGATGGCAGCATCCCTTACCTGTACAGGCCTTGGTGAGATCCTCCCAGCCTTGCAGGGGTGCAGCGCCGAGGAGGAGCAGAGGAGGGATGAGCTGAGAGGAAGAGCAGCCCCTGAAGCGTTGCAGGAGCAGCTGGCACAGCCTGTGAGGGCAGCGAGCTGGGGTTCAGCAGCTGCGAGATGGCTGAGCTCTCGCCCGCAGAGCCATCAAAGGCACCATTCTTAGCTGGCAGCATTGTTTATTGCAGCTGCCCCAGGAGATCATCATTATTTGTTTTATCGGCCTTTTGGAAGGCTGTGTGGTGAGGGCTCTGTGCAGGGGGAACGTCGCTGCGTTAAGAGCGGTCTCAGGACGTGGGGACTTTCAGGCCTCCACCGCCAGGGCCGGGGTTTGCACAGCCCCAGCCTGTGGGGACACCAAGCAGGAGCAGCATCTCAGGGCTCTGGACCCATCTGCAGAGAGGGGTTTGCCCTGCTCCCAGTGCCAGGAAGCCTCTGTGGCAGCTGCAGTGCTCAGCAAGGGGCCTGGTGGGGGATTTCCCTCTCACCAGGGAGCTGAGGGTGGATTGTGTTGGTTTTACGGTGGTGTGGAGCTGGTGGAGCAGTATAAAGATACGGGAGCACAGGGAAGGATTAAGGCCAATGGACTGCAGCTCCCTGCCTTCCTCCAGAGACAACTTGGAGCCCATCAAAGGTATTAAATTTGAGGAGTCACTGTAGACACACACGCTGAGCTCTCTTTTCCAAGGCCTGCTTGCCTTGCTGTCCAGAGCTCATCTGGCACCTATGGGAAGGTGTGGGAAGAAGGAACAGTTGATAATTTGGAAAGCTCTTCAATCAGTGGCATTCCCTGCTCCTGACCGGCCTCTCTGCCTGCTAACCCAGCTCACTGAGACTGAGCCCATTACTCCAGATGATGGGCACTTAAAATAAACAGAGGGAAAATCCAGAGCCCACAGAGGAGGCTCAGTGTGCTTCTGGGTAACAGACAGCACCATACACAAACACAGAGCCCTCCTTCCCCTTAATTCTGGTCTGTGCTTTTCCTGCTTAACACATTCCTTGTTGCAAGGAGAACACGTTCTGACAACTGAAGAGTGAAAGCAATTAGAAACAGAATTAATTGATAAAATTAAAGCCCTGCTTTCCTTATGTTTGTCATATGACTACAAATATTGTCACTCCCATTAATATTAATTAATATAATTATCAATGTTTCTAATCCCTACACATTTTGTTGAAAAGTTACTCTTAGCTCAAGAATATAATTGTTAAGTCGTGGAAATGTTAAGTAGCAGCTAAGCAAGTCCAAAGAATTAATAGCAAACTGTAGTTTATCCAGGGATTAGACTTTTAGCAATACATAATCACCTCTTCATGTGTTCATCCACATAAAATACCTTCCATCCCTCGCTACACTTCTGCCTACTTGTCCTTGCAGTGCACAGTTTTCAAGAATTAAGAAAAAAAGCCAGTAAGTAAATATTCTGTGCAGTTGCACGCTGTTCTTCAAGGTAAGTCACTGCACCAAGAGTTCTGTGCCCACAGCTGAGAGTAAAGTCAAGGTCAATTATCTCAGGCTGAAAGCCCTAATGCAGGAGACTTCTGTGATCAGAATAATCTGTGTAACACTGCAAAGCCTTTGTTTTGGAGTCGAGCAAAGCAATTCCTCTCTCTCCCCGCTTCCCCACGCATTGTCTCTCAGCTGGAATGTCACAGATTACTGGAATAATCCAAGGGGCTGCCCTGCCATGCTGCTGCCAGCTGAGCAGCCTCTCCTGGTACCAGCAGCGCTCCGAGGGCACGGGCACTGGAGCAGAGCCTGCCCCGTTCCTCGACGGACACTCAGCAGCTCCTGCCTGGCACAGCAGGCAGCAGGGCTGGGTGCAGGATTAATCAGCTCTTCTGGAAACCAGCCAAAGTGCTTTAAAGGCCTTTGTTGCAGGGTAGAGGGGTGTTTCTGCTAGAAGAGAATAATGTAATCATTTTGCTATTAATTTTTAATTGTATGTTGCTCTGCATTATTACCAGTCTATACTGATTTTCCTGAGAGAAATGGGGATGCTGTGCAAGTAGTTTCTGTTAGGAATGCTGTTGGGCCACGCTGGAAAAGAAGTGACAGGAAAAAGCTGTTCTTCAAAGTTACTGCAGTCACCTGCTGCTGTCTATTCCTACAAGGTATCACATTAAACACTTACAAAATGCATGAGCTTAAGAAGATTCATGGAGAACTGCCACAGTTTTCCCTGTTGTCAGGTGTTTTTCTTTGCTTGTTTTTGTGGGGGTTTGTTTCTTTTCTTTTTTTTTAATGACCACCCTTTGTAAGGAAAAGTTACTTCTGAGAAATATTTTGCAAGCAAATTAAACTCACTGACGTGGATGAAATCAGTAGCAAGAGTAAGAAATACATTAATTCTTCTCAGAAGACAATCTTTATCAAAAATGCGAAGATGCAGCCCACTGATACAGTTAGACTTTCTGGTAGGAACATGATTGTATCACTCACTTGTGCCCACTCACAAATCCTTCATTTCATCTAAGAGAAAACTGGCCATGAGGGGACAGGAAATCTTTAATCTGCCTTTCTCCATTTCTACAAATATCTGGTTCTTATCAACCCGCATCGAACATGAGCGCCACAAAACCCTCATGTCCTCCACTTCATAAAACAAATGCAAACAAAGCACAGACATGTCTCTAGTGTGAGAAGGACTGAGCACAACAAAGTATTGCATGGCACCAAGGCTGCAGAGCACTTCTGAAAAGGCAGCACTGCCTGCACATTCGGGAAGAAGAAATCAATTAGACCCAGAAACAAGTTATGCAGAAAAATCTACACTTTGCCGCTGACCTAAGTATCAGGAGGAGGGTAAAACGGGCCCTTGATCTGTTCCCCCCAATATTTGAATATTATCCTTTGTAAAGAAAAATCATGGCTTTTTCTTCCTTGAATCCCTAATACTAATTATGTGTTTCAATATAATACTGCTTGTATTACACCATATCCTATAAAGTATAATCCCTATAAAAAATCACACAATGATAAATATTTTTAAACTATCTATTAATGTATCAATAAAATAAACATGTATAAATATATAGTTAGTTAGCTTAAATATCCATATACTACTACATGTCAAAAGTAATTTTATTTTGGGGCAAATATTCAAGGTTGCCCATAATTTTTTGGACAGCTGGGAAATTCTGGTGAAAATTTGCAAAGTTTGCACTGAATTCAGTTGAATTAGCTTCAAAATAGAGAAATAGATGATTTGATAGAGAAGAATTAGATACATTAAATTTTAAGTTAAAAAGAAAATACCCAGAATTTTTCTGTCTGGCAGTTCTAAACTGCAGTTTTAGTCCTAGCATAAGCCCATGATCATCAGTGAAAAATGTGCCTTTGGCTTCTCCATATCCAGTGCTGCAGAATCTCCAGGGGTGATTCAGGAAAGCTCTGGAACATTCACAGTAAGTCCAGTAAGCACTTTCCCAAATAGTGATTCTTTCCTCAGCTGGGGCCAAAATAGGTCAAGTAAATGGAAAACCAAAAATGCAGACTGTGAAGCAACCTGCCCATAATTCCCCATCAAATCAGAGATTAAACCTCTTGTACAGTAGCCTCTTCTAGGGGGACTGCATTCATCATTCCAGGAATTAGTTTAATCAAGGCTTATTACTGCAAAACTTCCAATACAGTATATTATTCATTTGGATTATGCTGTTGCGTCACAGCTTTGAAAAAACAAAACACAAACTACTGAACTTGCAGTCACCTTTGGTAGCGAGGTTCTGTTCTCTGCCTGTTTGAGATATTTCTTTCCGTCTCCTGCACCATCATGTTCCAGTTCCTGAGAGCTGTAGATATTTATTCAGTGCCCTTCTATCTTGGCCATCACAAATAGCTCTCTGATAACAAATCACACTCCCTGAGCATCATTTGCTACCAGAAAGGATCCTCAAGAAGCACATGCTCCATGACACAGGATATTCCCTGCTTTGCTGTCAATGCCATAAAGAGTTTCACAAAATCAGCTTCCTTGCACTGAGAGGGTAAGAATGCATCATCTTAGTAGTTTTACCACTTCTCACTGCCTGTTTAGGCTTCATGCTTAGTCCCTGCTCCCTGGCTCTTCAAATGAATGCTGCTACTTAAACACAGAGAACGATATGTGCTTAGTGAGAGATTCAAGGATTTCAGCCATCAATAGAGGTTTAATTATGTGCTGGTGGATGCTCAGGTACTATAACGATGGCTGTTGTATAAATTGCACAAAGCCAGCACAGAAGAGACCACTCACAGCTCATCGTACACTCTGCTCCTGCAATTTACACAAAATAAAATGTAATGCATGGTATTAACTTGCATCTTCTTCTTGCCTATGTCATAACCCATCATGTAATGTGATGTTATTCCGTGTCGTGTCATGGGTAACATGATGCAACACAATGTCACACTTCAGGAAATATTACTGAGCAAGGGCTGATTCTTGTTAGCAGTTCAGAATGCAAGCCTCTGATCCAAACATATTGTGGCTGTGGCTGATGGGAAGGCATCAAACTGAGAGCTACATTGGGCAAATGTTTTTCTTCTCTGGCTTGGCCAGCAGATGTCCATTTGTCAGGTTTGGGTTCAATTGAGATTTCTTTGTCACGAGCACTTTCTCTTGTAAAAGAAATAGCAATTTTATGGCAAGCCAAATACTGAAAAGAAAAGCCCTTAGAAATACATAATAAATGTATATTAGCGAGACAGAAAATTGGAAAATGGCCACCTGCCAGCAGCCACATAAATTTTGGAGGCAATGCATTTTTCTGCCATTATGCATTATCACAGGAATTGCAAATATTTATTAAAAGTATTAAAATGGTGAGAATGTTAAATGTTTCCTTCAGTAGTGGAAATTCACAGTGCCACATAGAAGATAGGATATTCTGATACAATGTTTATTAAAATGACTTCATTTTATTAGGCTGTCGTACACAATAAATGTGCAGGTACAGTTAAAAAAAGATCTATTGTGGATACGGGAGATTTGTGAGTAACACTTCAAAAAAATAATCTCTTCTGAACTCTATTCATATAAAAAGCATGCTACAAACTTTCATTAACTTCCTTAGAACCAATTATTTTCTGAGCTTATTTTCTTTTTCTGCCATCCCCCTGTATTTTGTTAGTCAATTTGTTTACTCAAATTTTAATGCTTAACAGGATTAAATGCAGTTTATCTTTAATTTATATACAAGTAAGCTGAGTGTATATGGGAGCAGGCAACAAAATACGACGATTATTTCGGGGTTCATTTACAGGTCTAAACATGAATGACTGTAATATATTGGGACCTCGGTATCTTTTCATCCATAAGCAAAACAATATTAAAAGATCAGTGGGAGCTCCATAATATTGATTGAGAAGAAAATCACATTCTGATTTTGCCCACATTTTCTGCTGGGATTAATCACAGTGATTTTGTTTCTGAGGTTTTGTTGCAGCAAGATACAGACTCAGGCACACCCTGACGGGGTCACTTTGCTGCTTGGCTTTGAGCCCCTTCCGGCAGCCCCTGAGCACTGATGGGGACAGTGGCACAACCCCTGCAAGAACAGGAATCTCCAGTGAAAGGAAGGAGGGCGGCTCTTGCCTTCACAACTGAAGGTGTCCTCAGAATAGCTTCTAAAAGTAGGTTTTTTTATTTAGGAAATGAGCAGAGAAATAAGGAACCAGTGCTGAGGTTTTTTTCTTACACAAGTGTTCCTCAGTTCCTTACAGTCCATTAAGGAAGAGGTGGGATTGGAGTCTATCTTGTAGGCAGGGGGTGAAGAGATCAAAGTTACAAGACCTCAGATTTATGGAGAGTCTTATGCAAGGAAAAACCTGCCTCTGGAAGATAAAATTTCAGAAATAAAGGATTTTTCTCTCTGCTTTTATATGGTGCAGTTTTATTCCTTTCTGACAAACACAGAGTGGTGGCAGGCGGAGTAACTTGCACAAAAAAAATGCTTTTTTTTGCCTTGATCCAGGCAGTTTGTATGGATTTGTGGAATACCAGAAGCGGTGCACGGGATTTAGCACAAAGGGTGAGAGTTGGAGGGAGACCTCGGTCACCCCACAGGTAGAGGCAGAGGCTGTGCTGCCTTTAGAGGGGCAGGTGTGACATCCTGTCTCTGCTGCAGAGTCAGAAAGCAGGGCTGGCACTGGCTCTGGCCGAGGCGTTTGTGGGATTCAGTCGGTGTAAAACGAGGAGTCAGCACTTCAAGCAATGCAAACCCGTTTGCTTGGCCAACCTTATTTAATATGAAGCATGTTTTATCTTGATTTAGGTGGTTGTTGTTCTTTAATTAAAGAAATTATGGGAGGTCATTCTCATTAGTTTAGAAGAGTCCTCACAGAAGGGGTTTGCACTGATTTAACCTCAGGGTAAACTGGCACAACTTTTGCATGTAAATAGGATTTAACACTGGACACTTTGTGTGTAATCCAGCTCTTCACTCATGACATTCAAGGAATACTTGGAATACTGACTGAAATAAAAAGATAATGAAGATTAGCTGGGGTCTCACCGTGAAATTTATCAAACGATCTGCGGTGGCAGCCCGGAGCCTCTGCAGCGGCGGGGAGGGCACACCGCAGGGCTCTGTGCTGGGGGCGACGCAGGCAGCTCCGCCTGTCCCTGCGCGGTGACACGGAGAGAGACCCGACCCAAATCCCACCGCTCACGCCTGGCCAGATGGAGCACGGGCTGAGGGGCACAGAAACCGGGCAGCAAGAGGGGAGGGCAAGGTGCTTCCCTTCCCCACTGGCCGAGGAAGCCGTGCCCCGGGGCTGGAGCATGGCACAGGTGCGTGGCGGCGGCAGGGCCACCACTGCCACGGAAAAGATTTGCCATGAAAGGAAAAAAAAAAGGAAAAAAAGGAAAAAAGCAGCGGCATGAGAAGTGCCAACTGAATGGCTCTGTCTTTAATTGGTACCACCAAGGGCTTTGTGTGGTCAGCACGCTTTTCATGTTTATAATAGAATCCCCAAATTCGACTGATCTGAAGGGCATCTGACTGTTTTACATTAATCACAAGCTATACAGCAGAGGCTGAGAGCAAGTGGGCAGATACCCTGGTGGAGTAGCACTAAGGAGCTCTCATTATAATCATCCTGCCGAATCAAAAGAAAAACCCTAAGGCTCCTAATAAAGGAGACCACTGGACTAAACAAATTGAACAAGTAGCTAGACATGCATGAGCTTAAAACTACTGGCGTCAATCAGATTCTCCCGAGCCACTCATTCTGCTCGCTTCTCCAGAGCACACGCGGAGGGGACGCCCGGACAAGGTGACACGTGGCTGCCAGCACAGCCCCAGAGCTGGGCAGGCGGGTACAGGGGCACTCTGTGAAGCCACCTGCAAAGAGTCACTATGGAACGCTTCTCAGACTGATCCAGCACTAAGGAAAGGGCTGCTGTGAATATCTGAGCAGGCTTCCATTCTCACTACTTCCATTGGTTCCTGGTCAGGAGAGATCAAACTAAGGTCTTGGAACTCAGAATTTTGTGTGTCTCTAGGACAGGAAAAAGGTTCAGCACCCTGGAAGCTCTGCCTACTTCTCACCTTCCTGCACCTGCTGAATGGAAGTAATATTCCCTACTGGAAAGGGGGGGCACTGCTTTCTGAAAAAATGCAGTTGGCACTAGTGAAAAATCACAGAAATGGGAGAATAAGAAAATTCTAAATTTAGAAGCATTGGGTTTTGTTTGGTGTTTCTTAAGACAAATGATGGGTAGGTTCCATTACCTATCACCGCTTCTCAAAAGCCATCAGGCAGGAGAGCAAGATTTTGAGTACTCCCTCAAAACTCAAATTAAAAATAAATCTGTGCACAAGAGTGAATACCCAGGGAAGAAGAAGAAACAAAAAATGTTAGGGTCAGTATTTAGTACAGCAACCATGGGGAGATGGAAAACCAGAAAGTTTCGATAGGAACAGATGGACGAGGGATGATGCACCTGAGGGATCAGGTGAAGGCCTCAAAGGAGAGGTTTAATGGAGAGAAGTTCTCTTTGAAGAACTGATGGCTAAAACACTGTCAGCTGTTGAAGCATTGGGAAATTTTCCCTATCTGCACCACAACTATTGTCGCTGGCTCTGTCCCTGTCACCATCTGAGTGGTGGCAGTTTTGCATGGACCCTGCAGTCACCAGGGAGGAGGCAGAACTGGGGCTCCTCTTGCTGGTAGCATTTTGAGAAATCATTGTTATTTATAAATGTAATTTTTTTTTTTTAGTTCATTTCTCCTTTTCCTGTTGGTGTTTTTTTTTCTTTTTTTCCTATTGTTTCTCTTTTTTTTCTTTTTTTTTCCCCACACTGTAATAAATCAACATATAAATGTACTGGTTTATTTCCACCTGGAATGTTGGAAGACAAATAGTACAAAAGATCACTTTGGTCATTTACCATATTGGTTTAGCATGGTAATACTGTTGGGGTTTTTTCATTTCTCATTTCAAGACTGTAAACAAATGCTGCAAGAACAGATCAAATACTCCCTACCTAAGACAGTGCCTCGTGCAATGGAAACATCAAACCTGGATTTTGAAGGCCAAACTGTGCCTCCTTTACTTTTTCACAGGGAAAACTCAGAATTTTGAATTAGCCTGAAATTTGAAACTACATGTTTGCCAAGCAGCAAAAGCAGATGCACCCTTAGCCACGCTAAATCACAAACACATACACACATGGAGATGAGGAAAATGCACATTAAATATGAAAAAGTATTCCTTTCAGGCAGAAGATAAACAACCCTACTACAAATTAGCTCTCGGCCCCGTCAGGTGTGAATCTCTCTTGTCAATACGTACCAAATTCCCTGAGATAGAACCACATGGTCATGAATTTTATTTCTCTCCTGCTTAATTCCTAGTACCACTCTCCCTTGTGGATTTACTCAGGGATGATTTACAGTGGGAAAGGTGACATTAAACACGTCATTGAGCATGCAAAGATGCTGCACTCAAAGCAGCATATGCTTGACTTTGTTAAAAGATGAATGCTGTCAACTCCACAGTGCCCACCAAGATCTGGCCTCCTTTTTCTTCCCAACAAACTTTGAGGAAGATGCAGACATGAGTCTTGACACTGAGAGAAATAAAAGTTAATGTATTCATGACATGATTTCACTTGCAGCCTGATTTAGCAATGTCTTGTCTAGTTTGGATCTGCTGTTGCTTTTCCTAATTTACTCATTGCACAAAGAAAATAAATAAATAAGTGCACTATAGTCTTATTTATCCTTCTTTGGACATTTCTTTACCAGGCAGATGGTCAATTAAGAGCACTAAACAATGACACTGTTTTCTCTGTAAACATTTTTTTTCTAATAGCCTAACAAATGAGAATCTGTGCTGCCATACTGCTGAATACCATCTTGACTTTCTAATTACAAAGAACTGTGTCTTGATAGTAACAATTACAGCTGTAACAATGATGCTGGTACTTGAACAATATAGTTGGAGGCAAAGTGCTTATCGGAATATTCACAAATAAAGGCTTACATTTATGCCAGCGCTGGAGATGGGAGGTTAAACAGTTGGGGGTGGGGAGGTGTAGAAGAAAGGTTGAAAACATTGGTTTAGTAGCTACAGATGTGAATTTGAATCCAATTACATGACAAGCGGGGGGGGGGCTGAAGCATGAAAAGATGCTGTTTCCTTCTGTTTGGCTAATCAATAGGTTAAAGGGTTAGTAAAATTAACATGTTAATAACATTCATTTTGCTATTTATGTACCGGTCATAGTATCTGCAGAGAACTATGTCTTGTGACTAATCCACATGTTTTTATGCCTGCTTTTTCCCTTTTTCATCTGAAATGCTGAAATGGTCAGCATATTTTTTCCCCCAGTGTGACAGAAATTAGCTTCTCAAATCTCTAATTTACCCTACCTTTCTTATTTAACTTCTTAAATCCAACCCATCCAAAGTTTGGGTGGGTTTTTTCCTTTTTTTTTTGAATGCAAAGCTCCCCTACCCCAAAGAAAAGGGGCAGTGCAGTCGCTGAGCTCAGCACAGATCCCCAGCACAGATGTCCCAGGGGAGCACGTTGGCACCGGGGTGTCGCAGTAGCATCTCAGAGGGAATGGGTTCCTTGGAGGAAGCTCATCCTCCTGCTGCTTCCTCCATCATCCCTGGTGCCACAGGACCCCCAGCCCTTGGCACTGCTCTGTGCCCACAGGCAGGGTGGCTTTTGCCTCCTGCGCTCCCTCCCTCGCTCGCGTTCCCACTGCGCTCCAACCGCTCTCCAAGCCGTAATTTAGCCCACGCTTATTAATCAGTGCACATAATTTGTCTCTAATGCTGTCAATTTAAGATGGCAACCTGACTTTTTTTTGGAGGGGGCAGGGTCAACAATTTAATGAATCTCGTCTGCATTTTAATTCAGACCTAATAATCTGCCTCTGGCAGTTTTCTTAGAAAAGCACAAGGTTTTCCAGGATTTTCTTTCATCAAATCCAGCACAATGGGATGTTTACCTTCCTGCCTTGGATATGCTCAGCCCAGGGTAAGTCACACACAGACCTACCTTAATCAAGGTAGGGGACATGGCCTAAATCCCCTGATTTGGCCTTTGAAGGGTTTTCCTGGGGAGGAAGGAGAAATCTGGGGCTGTGCAGTCCCTTTTCTGCACAAACTGGTGCACAGTTGTAGACACAAAACCTCAGACTTCCATGACTCGCTGCCCCTCATGGAATAACTTCACAAATGGTCAGAGCATCCAAGGCACAGCTCCAGAAGAGCTTTCTTTAGCTATCCCCATGCTTTTCTTTTTTTTCCTTTCTACAGTAAAGTCCCACAGGAGGGAAAAATGATAGAGAAAGGAAAGAGGGTGCAGAAAATTCCATCCTCCTGATGAACCAGCATGGATGGGTTTGTCTCATTGCAATGGCAGGAGGCTTGCACCCAACGGAGCAGCTCAGCAGCCTTCCCTAGGTCAAAATAAATAAAATTCCCCAAAGCAGAGGCTCTGGATGCCCATGTCAGATGTAACCAGAATAGACTTGGTTATTAGGAGCGCTGTGACTCTGCCCAGCGCTGACAGGAGCTCCTGCCTGGCTTTCAGTCACCGCTGTCACTCGCCCTGACAACGCGGGCACTTAATGTATGCACGGCACTGCTGCACACGCAGCTGCAACTCCCAGCACATTGTGCTGTTTACCCCTGCTCTTTTGTACCAGGGCCTGCAGTAATTTGCCTCCCAGTACCACAAAATTCCTCAACTTAAAAAATTTTGCCCTCATTTTGTTTGCTCTTAATAGAAAAACAGCCCTTTTGCAGCCCTGCCACCAGCACCAGCCACCGCGCTCTGCAGCATCCCAGACACAAAAATGTCACATTTCACATTTCCATCAGAAGGGTCTCCTATATATTTTTATGCATATCCTTCATCTCTCTCTGCCACACGTTCTTTCTTTCCCTTTAACAGTTGCTTAGCGTATTTTATGCCTTCTGAGCGGTACTGGAAGGGGAATTCCTGCAATGTACCTAAAAACAGACAGTAACAGCAGAGGGGTTTTATGTCCCAAATTACCTCCTAGTGCTGGTACCTCTGACTGCCAGACCAGGTGCTCCTGAGCACCTACTGCTTCACAGAGCTCCAACAGCTCCAGTCCAGTGGCTCTCTGAGTTTCCCAGGAGGAATTATCTGTCATTTGACTGATTCACCACTCAGATTCATTATGGTCCCCTACTGCAAAACTCCGCCAGACTCAGGTGCCTGCCCTCACCACCCCAGCTCCATCTGCCACATCATTAATGCCACTGAGTCTACTCCATTTTCAAACCTAAACTCCAAGCTGGTAGTCAAATGAGACACAAAACCAAATTCCCATCTCCTGAGCTACCCCAGGTAAAGCATATGATTTCCTGATACATAAGCATCTTTCTCTAGGAACTTAAAAAACCCCAAAGATAAAATATTTCTCTTAGTTCAGGCATCTCCCAAACACAGGGGTGAGGTCAGTAGAAAGATGCAATGGGAAATTCAGTGAAATTCTCTCATCTCAGTTGCAGGTCTACATTCAATAGGCTCGTGTTAATGCCCTTTGCTTTAGCTGCTGCAGTGTCAGAGTGATATAATCCAAGCAGAGTCACCTGAAGTAGTCCATAACACGCTACTTAGTTTAAATTCCTTTGTCTGGCCACAAATGTCCAGTTCTAGCTAAAAGCTTGAAAGTGAGACAAATGGTAAAATAGACACTTCAAGAGAATAAAATTGTGAAGTGCTCAGGTAGCACTGTGGAGAAGGGAGTTTCAATTCAGAGAGCTTTCCAGATGAAACAGACAATTAAACCCTTATTGAAAAGAGATTCTGCCATCCTCCCTTCTTTTCTTTTTCTTTTTTTTTTCCCTTTAAAGCAAGGGGAAAATAATACTGGGAATTTAGAAACATGAATTTTTAAAACCTAATAAGCTACACTAACAATCTACACAATTCCCTTTTATTAAAATATTTATTTGGAAACGCAGGATTTGTGATGAGGGCAGGCTGGGTAGGCAGGTCTGAATGCTGCTTGTGCAGGGCGCTCAGTGGGACCCCCAAGGCCAGGGCTGTCCTCAGCCATCCTTGGCTCAGCCCTGGAAAGGTTCCCCTCCTTGTCCCTGCACATGCTGGGAAGGAGCAGACCATGAATGGCACATTTATGGCATTTGTGAGGCAGGGGCTGTAAAGCACCCTTTTATATCCATGGGGACGGGGACAGAGAAAGAGCGGCGTGAGCAGTCTGCAGGAATGGAGACCTGGGAAGCTCCAAGCCTGAAGCACTTTCCTGGCCTTGCCAAACCCCCCAGTGCTCCACCAGAAGTGCTCCTGAGACCAACTTGCATCTGACAAAACATTTAGGTGCTGATAAAGAGACATATTCCATGGATTTGTTTTCCTGGGCACCTCCAGCCACACCAGTGTTGCTCACTGTAGGACCACGATGTCTGCTTTATTGTTAGTACAAAAAGACACTTAGAAACTCCTGGGGGGAAAAAAAAACAGCATTCACACATTCTCAAAGGGAAGAAAAACCACATTTCAGTAGTGGTTACATTTTCAGTTGTAGATACAGAAGTAGTTGCAGGCTCAATTTCCTTTCCCTTCCCTTCTCACCTCGCTCTTGTCCCAGTACCAAATACGTTCAAACTGAACAAACGCTTTTCTACCAGCCTGCTTCATGCCTCGTGCTTTTGGCTCATCTTTTATTGGAATTTTCTGCAATCTGTTTGACCTAGCCCAGTTTCCTTCTCCCTCTGCCTCCCTTCCCTTATATTTTCGTTCCGTGTGACTAAACTCCAGCCTTCTCCCTCTTGCTCTCACACACAATGCTATTAAAATTAAATCCTTTTGTGCAACTCTCTACTTTATTATAGGTCTTCAAGCCATTCCTGAAATCCCAAGCCAGTCTTTGTAGTGTCTTAGTTCACCTGAAGGCAAACTTCAGCACATGGTTTGCTTCAGATAAGGCTCCTTCTCCCCACCAGTACCGAGTTCACCTCCAAAGATTGCCACGTTCTGCTGCACACAAAATTGACCAAACAAAAGAAATGTGCGTGTTCCTTTCTTGCAACACAAAAACATGCACAATATAAAATATAAAATAACATTAAAGGACTGGTCTGATTGAGGAGAATCAGCCCTGAAGGAACCCAGTGAAGAAATCAGTGCTATGCTGTCTTCCTGCACCAGAAATCCTGCCTTGCGTTTCCAGGGATGAAAAATGCCTGAAAACATCCGTAGGCTCCCAGGTAACAACTCGATGATACCTTCCACTTTTGAAGGAGAGGGAATTTAAACCACCAGATCCTCCACCACCTGAGAAAGGTGTCCCAGCTCCCTGTGTGCAGCAGTGAGGATGGACTTTACCTCATACCGAGCAAACCTCCCAACCATGAGCAGGAGTGCAAACAGGCATTTCTCACCATTCTCCCAAACCATCTCCAAGCCCCATCTATTTTCAGCACCCAGACAATACTGTGATCTGTAAGTCCTCAGCAGGCTGAAAAGTGGTGACAGAAGTCTCAGTTGATATGTACATGACTAACACACTCAGGGATGTTCCTCTGGGACAACAAAGATAACAGCGCCCAGAGCAAAACTGTCAAGTGAAAGAGGGAAAGAGCTTCAAGGGAAAAAAAAAACTTAATCTTGAACTCACCAGTCACCAAGTACTCATGCAAGAATTGCTTTTCTTCCTTTTTTTCTGAAAAATAAACTTGTCTTGGAACAACTGAAGGTGTTATCACCACCACTGGACTCACCACTGTCCATAAGCACCATAAACCACTGTCCATAAACACAGAATGGGAGGAAGTTGTCTGGGGAGAAGACAAAGATGAAGCCATTGAGTCAGGAGAGGAAAAGCAGACCAGAACCTTGGGACTTGGACACTTGGCCGTTCCTCCTTCCAGTGCCCAGGTACCAGATGGGCAGTAAGATGTGAGGATAAAGCTGTGATTAAACAGCTCAACTGCCCTGATCCTGCAGCAACAGTGCTGCCCTTTGCCTGTCTCTCTGCAGAGACACTGCCAGGAAAAGGACCAGAAGAAGGGATTTGAAGGGAGTAACTCCAATTCAGGAATAACCAGCACAGAGATACAGACCGTGGTGCAGAAAGGACCACTGACACATAGCTCCTGGGGGGGAGCTGAATTTAGGGAGCTGCCACCAAAAAGCCTGCACTACCATGGGAATGGAGCCAATGTGGTGCTGAACAGCAGCACAGCTGCAGGCACAGCAGGAGGGAAACCCACCAGGAGCAAGCAGAGAGAAGGAGGCTCCTCAGAAAAGGGATGGTCAAATGCCAACGCTGGAGATGGGTGTGAGCAGCCCCTTCTCAATTAAGCTCTGTTTGATGATGCGGGGAAGGGAGGAGACTCAGAAGACTCGTTTGGCAACAGAAAGTCATGACTGCAAATACCAATTTTGATCCTGAAGCCCAGAAGGAGGAGTGACCAAACACAGGGGTGTCTTTCCTACACTGTGGATTTGCCAGGCTGCCTCGACTTCCCTCTCTTTGGGTGCTGCAATGCAGTGAAATCCAGGTGCTTTGTGAAATGAAAATGCTGCAGAAGCTCTGGGTGCAAATGCAGCATGTGCAAAAGCCCTTTTATTCAAACTGTGCTACTTAACGAAGTGGTTCGTGAAACCACTTTCGAGCCTTCAGCAATTTTCCCTGCTTGAAGAAATCATTTTAGCATCTTCTTCATGGGTTGTTCATAGACTTCAAACCTCCAAGTTCACCCCATGGGGTCACCTGCAAGGGCACTGCAGGCTGGGGATCACAAGTACAGCAGAACTGGAAAGTTCATTTCACATATTGTTTCAGCCCCAGTACTTAATTCTGGGAGGAGGTGATTTTGCATCAGAATGAGACATGCTGGGTACAAACCACAGATTACTTTTCAGAGGAGTTAATCTTCCTATCCATTATCTGGAGTAATTCAAAAAGCACAAAAAAATGGAACTGTTCTTGAAGAAAGAATTCATGTTCAGGTAATTACAAATAACAGACACATCTGGTTATCTTAATTGTTTGGGAATGTCTCAATTATCTAAGAATGTTTTCATAAGGACTCGGAGACAGTAAAACTTTCTCACGGCAGATTGCATTCACTGATGAGAGGAAATTCAGTGGAGCTAAAACACTGGAGCGTGCTTAGACCCAGAGAGCACTTTCAGTCCCGTTGCCAATGGGCTTTATTCGCCTCTGAAGTACCACAGACTGTGAAGTGAGAAATGGGAAAGCCCCACATAGGCAGCAGCAGCAGCCCCTTTCCCTGCTGGCTGCAGCTTTTCCAGCACTCCTGTGAAAATGAAGGTGTTTTTGTGTACTGATGGTTCAGCCAGAGAGCGACAGCAGTGATTTTTCAGACATCTGCCCTGAAGAGAGGAGAGGAGAGCCAAGTAAAGGCGCTTGTCCTGCCTGAGGGCAGTGCAGGCGTTTGGTGAGTGGCACCCCTTCCCTCACAGGTATTTGGGGTGTCTCCTGCCCAAGGGGAGCTCATTGCAGAGGAGCTCCTGCAAAGCTGAATTCACCAGAATGGAGCAGAGGCTGCTCATCGGAGCCCAGAGCCGAGCCCCAGAGAGGGGGACTTTTCAAACACCTCAGGCAGAGCCTGGTCCCAGTGGAGCTCAATGTTTCATCATGTAGCCTGCAAGAATCAGCAGTCAGCCATTGGGAATTACCTCCCACAGCTCCGAACTGCCTGTGTGCAGAGGGGTGGCAGGCGAGGCAGGGAGGGGAGTTCTGTGCTTTTGCCAGGGTGGCTGTGCCCCACTGATGGAGCTGGGAGGGTTTCTTACAGTCTGTCCCCTAGTTCATTCCACTCTTCCACCTGGGCCACGGCCACCTGGCTCTGCTCTTTCCTGACAAGGGCTGGAGAAGCTCTCAGCTCCCGGCTTGCCTGTGCCTAACCAGCGCCTTTGCGTGGCAGACATGGCTGGGGTGAAATCCTGTAAGTGGAGCGAATGTCCCCCCGTGGCTCGTCGCACCAGGCAGGAGGGGTGTGCGAGGCTCCACACAAATCCCAATCAATATTATTTATCTGGCTGATCGTGCGAGCCGGCCGCTTCCCTCCACCTAATGCCCACTCCCATCCCCTCCACCCTGTGGGTATCAGCAGGAGGGAACCTGATGTATGCTGGTAATTATCTGCTGCTGAAAAGAAGTGCTATTTCTCTTATTTTTGTAATGCAGATCAATGCACATGTCACTACTGAAAAGCTGTGTCATTTAGGATGGAGCATTAACTGCTAGGAATGGATTTTGAAGCTCCCCACTTGTGGGTGGAATATTTTCTGGAGGAGTTGAGCCTTTCGAATGCTGAATTTCATTTATCCCACTGCCTCTTTAAGAGTAGTTGGTGGAGGAGAGGGTGTTTGAGAAAGTGACAGTTTGTCATCTCCTTCCCCAGTGAGCAGGAGTTGGGGACAAAGTGGTGGCAGGGAAAGAAGCAAACTGGCACGGGGAGGTGAGAGGGGGAAATGGCCGGCTTTGCAGCAGCCCTGCAGTGGGATGCAAGAATGGAGAATCCAGAGGGCAGCTCACGGGGCAGAGAAGGAAGGTGTTCCTGTGAGCAAAACCATGGTAAGGCACCCAGGGAAAGAGCAGCAGGAAGGCTTGAAAAAGGGCAAAAGCTGGATGCTACACTTGAGAGAGGTGCAAATCTGGAAATCAACACACACACACACGGACACCCACACACCCTCCTCCTGCCAAAAGTGCTACCCAAGAGCTGTGGACTATCCAAAAAGGGTCCATTTGATTTGCAGTGAGAGGGAAGAGTTTTCCAAGTTTCCTTCTATTTTTCACAGGAATGAAACAGAAACTTCTCTGGAATCTTGCTCAGAAAGAGAAAACAAACTCTCCTTCTGTCCATCAAGCCCAAATAAAGAGAAGCACATAATGGTCACAAGCTGGAGTTCACTGTGGTTCCTTACCAAGAAAACCTCAAAATCTGTCATATGGGAGCTATCAGTTGACATCCATGTAAATTATGAACTCCAGTTCTAACTGGGAATTTTTACTAACCCTCCTTTACACCTTAAGGGTTACCTGGTCACCATCAAACGGCAAAGCCTTACACCTAAAATGAGGGTTTTGCCAAAGCAATTACTCAAGTGCTGCTATTCTGCACCCCAAATCACAAATTAATGTGCATCTCCCTGCTCACACTGCAGCCTTCCTCAGCCACACAGTGAGGTGAGGGAGTTGACAAACCTGAGACTCACGGAGCATTAATAAAATGTGACCCATCCCTTTCCCCACTTGCTATTTGCCATTGTTAAAACAGGCATTTGCCTTACTTTACAGCTATGATTTTTAGAGCATATGTTCGCTATGTGCGGCTCCTTTTTGAAAGTTCTGTTACTCTTTGGAATTGCTCAAAAATGTCAATATTCTTTTGAGTACTTGATATTTACAGTTTGATATTTAAAGTGTGCAATTTGTTATCTAAATTGCATAGCACACATTCAGCTTCCCGACTGAATGACCTAGCTTTTATAAACCTTCCCAGCTTTCACAGGAAAAGGTTTTGTTTAGACACGAAACACCTTTCCATGATTAGACAAATATCAGCTACCTCAGAAAAGCATTGCAAAAAAGGGTTACGAACAAAGAGAAATAGAAATTATATTTAGAACTCCACAGAGATGCAAATAGTTATTCCCTCCTTCACCTACAGCCCATACGTAGTGCCCAGATTGTTTTTCTTTTTTACTGATGTTGATTTTCTTTTCATACTCAGAAAAGAAGACACATGGCTAGTTTGAAAGCCGATCAGATCCCTCGTTCATTTGAAAAGCTTATTTCTAAATAGTACTTGCAAATATGTGATGAGCATAAATTTGGAAACTGCTGAAAAACTAGTTCTGTGTGTCATAACACAGGGTGTTGGGTTTTTTGCTGCGGGACTGGAGGATGAGGAAAAGCCAAAGTCCTGCCCAAAACCCACCCCATGGTGACCAACCAAAGGAGGATCGGGGAAGCGGCGTTTTTCTGGACACGTTCCATGTCCCTTTTCACTCGAGCAGACAAGTACATATGACCTCTTTGCAATGATTCAGGGTTTCAAAGCTGTCTCCTTAAGCCTCTTGATCACCACTTGTCCCTCCCCATTGACAAGCTAAGCACTTACAAGTTTTGAAGCCTCCTTGGCTCACTTTTAAATTTTCCTTTCCACATCTTATGCCAGCAGTTACCCAGAGGGAGAAAAAAAAACCTCACCATATCCATCCTTCAAAAAGTCTAACTTTCACTCTGCTAGTCCTAATCCATTATCTAGGCCCACTAATGTGTACTACATCATCAGAGAAGCAATGCTCTGATGATGTAGTACAGCCCATGTACATGTACATCATCAGAGTTATATCCTTCTGATCTGCCTGTGGGTTTAATAAGCATTCCAGATGGCTTGCTATGCCTGAAGCAAGAATGGATAATCACACAGCTCTACCCTCAAAACAATAATAAAATAAGGACACAGTAGCACAGGGGCTCGTGCCTGCCAAAAACATTCAATAGACTGTATAATACAATAGTCCAATGTGATTGGTGAGGCACATTTATACCTTTGCTGTTCACAGGTGAAAGGGAGCAGGTTTTAAATAAAACAGAGGTTACAGATCTGTGGTGTTGTTGTGGGTATTTACTGGGGAGCAGGCGCGGGGCCCACGGCCATACCCCCACATCGCACCACACCCGCACAGGAGCGCGGCCAGAGCCTCTCCAGAGCAGTGCAGGAGGCACACAGCTAATCTGTTATCTCCTGGATTTGCAGGGTATCCATCAGCCCAGCTTCCAGCCATCAAGCACAGCAGCAATAAGTGTCACCAAGCCTTTCCTACCCAAGTAAAATTGTTCCTTGGTGGGGGTTGCTTGCAGCAAGTAGCGTGAGCGGCGCACGCCTGCCTGCCGGCGCTGCGACAGCCGCGGCAGAGCCGCTCCAGAAATGGCATTTTCCAGCCAGGCACTATTGCCCTTCTCCTGCCACGCTGCTGAGCCACAACCAGGCAGAGCAGGGAGTGCTGTCTGTTAGTCGCAGCGTTATTTAAATACCTACAACTCTAAAGTGTTTGGGGGGGGGGAAGGAGGGTGTTTGTGTTTTGGGTTTTTTTAAAAGAAAAAAAGTACGCACAGTATGAAAAGAAAGAAGTTAAGAGATGGAGGCTCTGTTCTCTCCCTCGCTTGAAGGAGTGAGGACAGGAGGAAGAAGGAGAAGCAAAGCAGCCCTTTGATTCAGTCGCCAGGAGTGCTCTCTCCAGGAATCAGATCTGTGGGACAAGACACAGGCATGGTGGCACTCATCCCGTCCCCAAGAGTGGAGCAAACCCTCAGAGCTGCTGAAAGATGAGTTCAGGGATGCCTTGCAATCAAGGGAATTTTTGAACTTTGAACATGAACTCTGGCAGGGATGGGATTTCCATCTAGGGTTGCAGAGAAAGACCAGCTAGCCAGATAGGCACAAGCACATCCGTCCTTGTAGGAGGAAATGGTACCTCATCCCAGCTCCCAGCAGATTTAACTGGGAGAAGAGCAGCTCGTTGACGTCAGCCATTTAGCACTGATGGGTATTTTTTTTCCCTGGCCAAACAAGTGGGTTCTACTTTAGCTTTAACATTAAACGCTATTAAATGAAATGAATACAGCATGTTTCCATCGTACGTGTTGCTGGAGCTGCTGTGACAGCTGAGAAGCTGCTAGGCATGATGTGTCAAGAAAATGTACCAGGAGAAAAGTACATGGAGCTACTGTCAAAAATACAAGCGGGTTTGAGAATGGCATCTCGGCTTCCGATGCTGCTGAAATTATTTTTTAATTGCATCTGTAAACCCAGGCAGATCTTTAAGGGTTAACTGCACACAATGTAATGAATTCAATAATGATGAGTTAAAAAAGGTCTAATTAGCAACTAACCACTTTATTATGAAAGGAAATGGTAATGAATTTAATAGCTCAAAATCATTAACAATATTTAGTTTGCTGGTACTTGTTCTCTATTATCCTCATTAATATGAACATTTAATATGTTTTAAAATGGATTTGTAATACTTTCTGTACCATGAGGTTACACTGACAAAAAGAGTGTAATTATTCTGTTAATTGTAATCTCTGTCTGTTTGTGCCCCAAATAGTAGCATATTTAGGTGTTAATAATAATAAAAAAAGGAGTAATTAAAGGAGGGAAGTTTAAAAATGTAATTAAACAAACTCTAAAATTGCCAGCTGAATCACTCTGAGGAAAAAGTTTTGGAAGTGAGATCTCTGAAAAACAAGTTTCGTCTACCATGATCTTCTCTCATTAAAAAAGAACGGAGAAAAGAAATAGAAGCATTACCATTCTTTATCCACAATGAATAGTGAAGTGGTCCCTTCCCGAGCTGGAAAGGGCTTGAGACTGGATATTTTGGGACATGTGCTTGTGAGCAGAGTGTCTGGCAAGTGAAGGTGCTCTCTGACACTGCCCCACGAGTGTGATCTCCCTGTGTGAGATCTTGTGGGGATCCAGTCACCTGGCTGCTCCTAAGACACCCAAACCTCATAATTCATCTCACAAAATATCACATCAACCATCCAACCCTCCCCAGATCTCCTGAACCTCTGCTTCCAAATGGAAATATCTTCCTTTATTTCCCCAGTTTTGCTTTTGCTGCTGGTATTTTGCTCCTACTCCCCTTTTTTTGCACCCAGCTCTTCCTACCGCATCAGATTTTAGTGGCTGATAGTTCCCAGTCAGGCCCATCTCCAAGACCTCTCCCATGAAAAAAATTCAGTGCTCAACTTTCCTCAATGCCAGAAGGTTTCAGAGTGGTTTGCTGTCATTCCAGCCCCATCTCCTCACTGAAAACAGCTGGAAATGGGGAAGGATGGGAGGGCAGCATCCCTCCCTCATGCCTAGGGACACTCCATAGGTGCTCCACAGGTATGGGTACTCCATGGCTGGGAGATCCAGCACCTCCCAGGGCACGGTGGGGCCCCCCACACAGCACCTCCCATCCCTGGAAAGCAAAGTACAAGGCTGACTCAAGGGTAATGCCCACAATCTCAGGAGGTGTCAGCATTCTTCCTCAGAAACATTCCTCGTCAAATCTCTTTTTAATCCTTGTGGAGCATGGTGGAGGTGGATGCAAGGTCCACAGACCCCCAGAATATTTACCATGGATCAGCCAGCTAAGGACACGGCTGTCCCTGTGTCCATGTCACTGCTCATGCTCCAGGACAGGTGTCCTGGCCAAGAACCCCCATCCCATCCACATGAGCAGTCAGCTCAAAACAGACCATTCTGTGTCTAATTTTTATCATCTGAGAAAAGGAACTAAAATAAAAATGGTGAAATTAAAGTGAAGCATCTCATTTGCCCACAAATGACATATTTCAACTTTCCATTTTATAGAAAAAAGTTGTGAAGGATTTTTTTTTTAAACTTATTACAATTTCCAATTTTTTTTTTCTGAATTGCCAGTGAAGAGAAAAATATGTGATTTGCAGAGCTCTAAAAATAACAAGTTAAAATAGTTTCTGCCTCTCAAAGGAGGCCTCTTAGTCCTATAATTTCTCCAGATTTTGCCTTTCAGGATGAGTATTTTAAAGAATGATATAATGTCATTTCTATAAGTATCGTCTCATAATCTGCTGCCACTGTTGGAAATATAAGTTTAGAGACAGCTTGAGCAAAAGAAATACCAGCTCACTCAGCTATACGAAAAAAAATAAAATAAAATATTTTAAGAAGAGGAACAGGACATATATTCCAAAGGTGAGCAAACAGTGACAAACATTTTTGAGAATCTTTATTTTGATTTTGATCTCTGGCTCCATTTACAGCCCTTTTGTGTTTGTCTACTGCAAACAGTTTAGCAATGAGTGTTATGGGGGTGTTCATTCCTAGAAAGAAAATTTTAAAAAGAACATTCGTATTTGTGCTGGAAGGGTGTGTACAGTATTTCATTCCATAAATAAAAAGTACCAAGTGTCCTGTCAGAATAAAGTATTGCTAAAATTGCAGTATTGCTAAAATTGCAGATATTTACCTTTAGCCAGTTAAGATGAAACAAAAAAAAAAATCTAAAATTCTTACAGTTATTAAAAATTCAAGTTGCTATTAAAAATTCAAGTTACTCAAGTAAAAAAGAACAATCAATCCATCTTCTGTCTAATCCATCTGATCCAGCCCATTTTTCATTTGTAAATGAACCTGATGATCTGTGCTCAGCAGGGACCTCTCTGGCTCCCAGGACTCACTCGGGGGGCAGGGATGCACCCAAAAAGGGGAAGGTGGGGAGTGGGGCCTCGCTGCCAGAGGAGACCTCACCACAGAGCTCTGAGGAAAACCACTGCTTCCCTCATCTCCAAGATTCGCCCCTGCTTATCCAACAGCAAGCATTTGTGGGCTGCAGGGAAAGAGGAAGGAAGCAAGTGCCAGATGGAGGGGAAAAGGAGGGTAAAAACTGCTGTTGTGCTGGGAAATGGAGGAAAACAGGGTGAAAAGGAACATTGTATTTCAGGAACCATTTGCAGCATTTCAAACAGACCTGGGATGGGCACCCTGACTGTCTATTCCCATGAGAAAAGCTGAATCCATGCAAATCAGCAGTGGGATAACTCTGGTTTGCAAGCTCTTAACAGAGAGACTTTCAAGGTTCAGAAGCAGATAGCACAGAACAGAGCAGGCATCTAGAGCCATGCACGTTTGTAATTCAACCTGGCAATAAACCTTGAGCCAAATTTGTGAGAATTTCAGAAAAGAGCCTCAAGATTTTGCTTTGGAGAGCTGGACTGCCCTTTGTGGTTTCCTTCTCATGCTTACCATGACAAGACATGGTCATGTGAGAAAGATTCAGAAATTACTGTAGGAAACTGAGCTGGTCCTTGGACCTTTAGTTCCGTTGGAAAATGGAAGTTTTCTTCTTGGTAATAGTGAAAACAGATGCAACTAGAGCCACAATGTCTCCCTCTTCCCACAGAGGAAAAAAGGCAGTGAAAGCCAAAAAAAAAAAAAAACCCTAAAAAAAAAAAGTGTCTCTTGGTGCCAGGATGCCTCTGTTCTCTTCTGTAAAACAAACAAGAAAGGACATAATATTTCTTGTCTGTGTGGAGGTTTCATTGACATAAACGCAGGTTTGTATCATGCCCACCTTTGCCTTGCAAGTGCACAGTGAAATGTGTGGTTTGCAGGAGGAGAACAGAGCTTCTCCCTGGCGGGCAGTGCTGGTTCCCAGAGAGGGCTGCCAGCTCCAGGAGAGCTGCTACTCCTTCATCCTGGCAATTGCTTTCCTCATCCTACCCAAAAGGGGGACTGCATGGAGAGATGAACCTTTCCCCACAGAGACATACAACTATCTCCTCATGAAATTGTAAGAGAAGTTCTGTTGCAGAATAGGTGACCTTAACAGGATAAATCCTCTGCTTTGGGAACAAGAGTGGAGAATTTGTCATTTACAGCCATTTTCCTAATGGAGGGCTCATTCTTGTAGTTCTGTTCCTTAGACAAGAGCTAATTGGAAAACAAACATCTCCTCCCTAGCTTGGGATGCCACCTCTCAAGCACGCAGATCCTGACAGCTCTCCAGAAGATGTGGTGCCCCAAATGGCTGCTCTTCAGGGACACCTGAACATGATCACATTTTAAAAAGGGACTCCTGCAATTCCCAGCCCGGACGGTCTCAGCATTTTGATGGCACAAGAGGGGGGTTTTTAACGCAGCAGAGTCTCTCTGTGCATGTTTCCAAGCAAACAGCTGGTGTTGTAGATAGGGACGGGAGAGCCTTCATCTCCACATCACCAGGAGATTTATTGTCACCACCTACCTAAGGCCTAAACAGCCTGCCCATTTTATGGCTCACAAACTTGGGTTAGTCATTGATCTCTCGTTGTGTGTAGAAAATCCTAAAATTTTCTGGCTCCCGCTCCAGCCTTCACTAACACAGATTTCCCACTATAAATTCAAGTGATCCATCATCTGAGCTCTTACATAAGCCCTTTTACTTCCTTCTCACCTTCTAAGTCCCAACAACCTAAGCTACAAGTAAATGACAAAGGTTTTGGTAGATCCTGGAAGAACACTGAAAGATTCCTCTCCCCCTCTATAATTTCTTGTAAACAAAAAACACTCAATCAAGACTTGCTTAAGGCTCAGAGGTACATTTAACACCCAACAGCACGAAGCAAAGGAACACTACGACTGTGCATTTGGCAGTGCACCACTGCAATAATTTCCAGGGTAAATGATCTGGCAATTTTAGCCACACGGATAATATCCAGGCCAAGGTGGCTAAATTCAGCCTGGCCTGCATCTGACTGAAGAAATCTGTCACACGTCCACAGACACAAAGATGCACAATACCCCTGACTCCACCCATGGCATATGCCAGCCTCCATCTTTTGGGTTATCAAGGCTAATTGCGAGCCACCAAAAATACTCTGACATATTTGCATAGTGCTATCTCATGAGCTGTGATTTATTTTACTAAAAAAAAAATAAACCCACAAAAAGACTTTAGGAAGTGAAATGAAGCCAAAAAGTTGTCTAAGGCAATCAATCTGATTCTATTCATGTCTGGTCTTTCTTTGCACACTGGTCATTATTAACCTTGTCCCTTTCTGGGCACCCAGCAGGATTTTTTCAGCCTTGCTGTCACCTTATGTATGAGCCAGGAGAAGGTGGGAACATGCAAAGAACATTATCCTCTTGGAAAGGCTGCGAGCTGAGTGGTGTTATCACTGTAATAGCTCCACCCATGGCAGAGCAGACCTTGCCTTCCAGATGTATCCCTGGGCAACCCCACTGCCAAAGGAATCTTTCATATCCCTGCCCTTTGTTTGAGCTGACCCAAGAACTCTTGCCTCAAGCAGTTTTTTTGGTCCTTGCACATGGAATTATTGTGAGCAAGGGGTGTGCTCCTGAGATAACAGGAGGATGGTGGGACCCAGACTCACTGGAAATGAGGCTTGTCTCACGTATTAAAACATGGACAATGCACCCCAAAGGAAGCACGTGCACATCCTGCTGCTCGCTAGTGCCATGGTCCCACCACCCACCACTAAAGCAAGTCCTATCAAATTTAACTGGCCTTTACCAGCTTCCTGCTGCCTCCTTCAGTTCCCAGGGGAGCCCACCAGTGACTCACAGGGCATTTCCAGAAAGTCTGTGGAAATCCTTTCCCACCTTATTTGTAATACCACAGGCTTTTAAAAGAATTTCTTCAAAGCCCTAATGCATTCCTTTACCTCCCAGAGCTTTGATAGTGTAGGTCTTCTCCACAAAGCCCAGCAGGCAAGGGTTGTGCTCCTGGCTCCTGAACCAGCAACCCTGGGTGCATTCCTCAATCCAAGTTTTAAACTTTTTTAATACACTTGTTATTTGCAGGGTATGACATGGGAATGGACCTGGCTGGTGGCAAGAGCTTGCATTTTTTTCTTTGAAAAGGTCTATTTTAACAGATCAAAATACTATTTTTAATAGCTTAAAATATATATTTTTATAGTAAATACAGGGCAGTGGTCCAATCCTTCCATAGTCAGTGAAATGAGGCACTTTTGAAAGATGAATTTGGTGCCATGACCTTGACTCACTCTCTGTACCCAGAGGAAAAATTGTGAATGTGTCACATAATGTCTTTTAACAACTTTTATGTCTCGTATTAGTCCTGCATGGCATTCCCATATACATCTCTGCAAACACAATACTATACTATACACACACATGAAATTCACAAAGGCATCCCAAACACTCTTGGGTCATTTCCACATTCCTATAAGCAGGGCAGGAATTTCAGCACTCTCTTGGTGCAATCCACAACAGCCCATCCCATAACCTGTTTTTTGCTGGTAGCCTCTTAAAAATATCAGTTTGCATTTATGAAATCAGCTGCAGCCTGCTGCTTATGCCTTGGAGTGGAAGGAAAAGCTCAGCTTGCCCCAAGCACTACTTCACCTGGTGTTTGGGTGGTCTCAAGCCAAGACCATACAGAAAAGGCCACAGAAAAACACTCTGTTTAATGACATAAGCAGTGTTTTTCTTGAATCACAGGCAGTGGAAATTTCATCTCTGACTACCAGCAGTCTAGGCTGAACACACATCAAAAAAGACTGAAAAAATGTTTTTGGGGGGAGACTGCAACTTGTCCACTCACATTCTGACTTTTTAGGACACTCCTGACGATGTCTGGCTGTTTGCTTTTCCACCAGGAAGCATGGGAAAGCAGAGAGCTCACGCGATTTGAGCACCTCCTGTGCTTCAGTTTTCTCCTTTTTCTTTGCTCTCCTCTTCTCTTGGGGTTTTGATCCACAGAGATCTTTAGGAAGGTTTATTTTTTCTACCTACAGAAGCTTTACCCATTAATGAAAGACTCATCTAGTGAGTTGACATCATCATGTTTTCATAACCTACTATTCCTGGATCACCCTGGTCCTCAGCAGGGATTTTTTTGGTTTGATAAAGCTAGTACTAAGATGAACATGCTACCTGTGACAGTAAATTAGTTCCTATTCAAGGTTTCTGATTAAGTTGGGATAAGCATCAGAAGAGGTTTTTAGCTGTTTCAAATGCAGGGTGAGAATCACTTCCGAAGAGGTGGAAGCACAAAAAGGCACTGTGTTCCTCATCTACGCATCCACACCATCCCTCTAGGGGAAATGTCTACAGACACCTCCACTTGGAACCATATTTTAGGAACCTTGCAGGGCAGTATCTGTTCTAATGGAGAGCAACCAGACTTCTTTACTTCCCTGAAAGATGCACTGTTTTATACAGTTTCAACACACTGGGTCTTCTCTGTGCACACACACACAGTGCTGGCAAATCTGGCCAAGAAACACTCTTGTTTCCAAGAAATGGGAGTTTACAGCTACCAGCGCAGAGCCATGCAAGAAAAATTAAAAAAAAACCTGAAGACAAACCCAAAAAGCAACAAGAGCACAGCTCCTCAGCGCCCTGCTACTTTCAGGCTCCAACAATTCTGTTAAAAAGCAAAGTGCAAACACACCCATCTCAATCCTCACATTTTAAACGCGGTCAGAATTAGCACACTGCCAGTATCCAAAGATCCAAAGGTGTGGACCTTGCTGCTCTAAACCTCCTAGAGCTGTATGGCTCTGGGAAAGGACAGGAACCGTAAAAAGCCTTAGCTGGGAGGCAGCTTTAATGCTCATGTTCAGGCCTCTAGTAAGTTGTCCCACAAAATGTAATGAGACCTCCTGCTTAGCCAGGGCTCTGATTTCCACAGTTTGTGCCTCCAGCACTCTTATATTTTATAAGCCATATTAACTCACCTCTTGCACTGGGAGGTTGGGGCAGTGGCACACTGTCTAATAATGGAACATATTTGTTAATACTAATAGACATTTGTAAAACTACCACATGCCCTCACAGCCTTCAAGTCAGAGCACAGGATGCTTGCTAGGCTTGTGAAATGTATGATGTAAAACTTGGGATGTTTTGGTTACAACATATCTCATTTATTTTTACTGTCATCACCCTCCCTGGTATATAATACCTGCTGCATGCAGAGTGAAATATTGCAGATGTTTTCAAAATAATTCTGGGCTGGTGGAGAAACCAAAAGGTCTCTTGTGCCTCAGGTCTGGTTATTTTCAATTCCAAACAAGTAGGTAACAAAGTTTCTGTGTGCTGGTATTTTAAAAGGCCTGGATTCCTCTGTGCTGACTCATACTTGCACTGCCCACCCAAAAACTCACCTCTGAGAACTCTGAGAGAGACTTCAGCCATTTTGATACCCTCAGGATTCAGGAATGAAGAGTAAAAAGATAAAACTAGTTTTAACTATTCATTAGTTTTTGGTACTTCAGATAATTTGTGCAATGGCTTCAGGGGTTTAATTGAATCACTTTTTCCCACCTTGTCTTAATTTTAATTATGCAGCAATCATTTTTACCAACCTGTGCAAAGGAGCCATATGAAAATGTGACATATGACAATACACATTTACCTAAGCTCTAGGACTACTGTGACCTACAGGCAATTAGCTACTGCCTCCAGCACTCAAACGACCAATTAAAGAGTTAACAAAATGCCCTCCAAATCACCTACATGTTCAGGTTTTTGGACTGCCATGAACATTATACTTCAACTGATATAATTTTTGACTGACTGATTTACTAAGTCTGCATTGGCTAAAATTCTTACAGCCATGCCTGTAAAACTGAAGAATCAGGTTTTATGAGGTGCTTTCATTGTCATTAAAGACTATCCCACCTTAGCCCTTTCCCTAACAAGACAATCTTGCAGCAGTCATTACAAAATGTGATCCCAGCTTGTCATCAGGGAAAAAATGGCTTGCTAGGTCAATGAGGACTGCACTAAGTTCATCTCAAGGATGTAAGACATCCGTCTGCATGGCTAGCAGCCAAGAACAAAAAAATTAAAGAGCCACAAAGGATTGGGGTTTTTTCGAGACTTGGCTCCCAAAGTTTTACAGGTAGCCCATTCCAGAAATCCACAGAGATTGAATCAGTAGTAACAAATGGATGCCTTTGCATCTCTTCATGATTTACAGTGTACCAGTGAGCATTTCACTGCAGACAACAGATCATCAACAGCCTGAAGTGCACAACACAAATGACCCCAAGACAGACAATTTCAAAGAAAAATGCATTCAGATGTGTGCTTGCATGGGAATAAGAGAGATCCAGGACACTGCTAATTATACCAGCTGAGGGAGAAGTGAAGTGTGGTAATCTGCCCAGGAAATGCTGAGTTCCAGTCCTGTCTCCAGCAATAACTCAACCTGTGGCTTTGTATCTGCTTTCCTCCCTCCCTCGGCTGGCAGCGGGGTTTAACAATAGCCCTCAACACATATTACACATGGTGCCACAAGCACTGACATTCTGAGAGTGCTCTGAAAACAGCAAATGGTCTGGGTGCCCACCAGTATCTCACATGTTGGGCAGCCTGGCATGACATGGCATTGCCTTCTATGACCAATGTGTTCTCACGATGGTATCTCACAGGCAGAGGGGGAACTGCAACTCATGATTCCATGCAAGGAAAAAGTGACTCTGCAGAGAAAAAATGCTAATCTAAGAGATTGGTACAGACCTGATGTTTGCTCGCAGGTCCTCAGCTCGGCTGGTGCTGTTTCTCTGAAGCTGACTGACATCAGACTTCACACCTGGAGGAATATTTTCTGAACTGGAACAGAAAGAGAAGAGTGTAACTGATTTTCCTTCTCTGGCCACAAAGACCCCAATTCTGCCCAGATTTACAGGTGAGGCCCCACTGGCTTTGCAGAGCCTAGCAGGTGCTGCTCTCCCGAACCTGAAGGCACACTGAAAAGCCAGTCCAAAAGCCACCCCAATCCTTGAGATGCCACCAGAAACTGAAGGTAGAGCTAAACAAGCCAGAATGGAATTTCTTTTCCACCCCCTGCACTTTGACTACTCAGACAAGGCACGTGGGGCATGTTGGCCGCACAGCTTCAGTACACAGACCGGCAGGGAGGTGAAGGGAACAGCACCGTGGAGAGAGATGAGTCAGCCCAGTGACTTGGGGCTACTTGTCTCCTTTCCACCATGTGGGAAACCAGTGTCTGGCAGCAGCAACCTGAGTGCTCCTGTTTTCCAAGCCAGTGGCTTCAGGGAGCATCATGGAGGTGACATTCTGGGCCTTCCAGGGGTTGGGGAAATCAATATTGGCAGTGTGAAAGACACTTGATGACAGAGTCAGAAAAATGGTGCTTTATCAGCGGAGGAGACAAGAGGGAAAAGAGGCAGTTGTAAATGGCCAAGTATAAAAACCAAAATAAATATACGAAAACCATACTAACCAACCACCACCAAAAGCAAAAATAAAGACAAAACAGCAAAAAAAAAAAATCCAATAATGGCAAAACAAAAAAAAAATTGAAAACAAACCAAAAAACCCAGCCAACCCTCAAAACTCCCAATACATTATTTGTTTGGCTGCATCTTCCACAAAGCCCAGTGAACAAGAGTGAAGAAAGCAACTGTTTGACACCCAGAACTGCTTTGCTTTGAAAAATATGGAGACAACCTTAACAATGAAGAGTCGGGATTCCATAGGGTTGTTTACGTATGGAATACAGGCAAATGCATACCATTATGTAGAAGTGTGTCTGTGTTTAATGCAGCATTAACACCAATTCTTGCACCCTTATGAAATGATATATTAAAAAGAAAGAGAGGAAGAAAGGAAAAGCAAGCTAGATTTTTTTTTCCCCCCTCTTTTTACAAACATGATGCAGTTTACAGAAGCATGGTCCTTTTTTAGGAAGAATTCTAAACGCATCATTCAAATATTGTTTGAGCTGAATACATGATATACATATCATGAATACATATAATCACAGCACGGTCTTTTGTGGAAGCTCTGAAAATAGCAGTGGAAAAAGCTGACCATGAGTTTCCATCTAAGGATTTGCATTTGGTTAACATGTGTGAACCAACTCCATTCATCCCATCCTCAATGGGAACTCTCCTGCTGCTCCAAATGGCCAAGCTGAAGAGTTTGGCCTGGATGGCAGGAATCATTTTGTCTGGACTGATGTCAAGGATGGCACCTACCAGGTCAAATTATGGGAAGAAATTGGGGAACTCCATTCTGCTGAAAAAATGCTTATGGGTTATGTACCATAGCAGCTACTGCATGGCAAACTGCTGGCAAAATAGGTGGCAAGTTAAGTTGTAAGTTACCTGCTGATTTTCATAACCTTTTTCCACCAGTTCCCCTGTGGCAGAAAAGCTGTGGTTCACTGAGAAGGCTCCAACTTCCTCCTCTCTATTTCCAGTCTTGCAGGATGTAGCTTAGTTTCTCTCGCTTCTCCCACTGCAGAGTGCTGGGGAAAAACAAAAAAAAAAGATAAAATCAGAGCAAAAAAGGGCAATGAGGTGGGTGAGCTTCAGGATCTCCACAGCCTGTCTCTGCTCAGCTGGGAAGAGGGAAGGTGTGTGCTGAGGGTGTCCGGAGGTCAGAGGGGACATCCCTGCCCCTGCAAAACCTGTGGGAGCAAGGGAAGCTGGAGGATGCGGGAAGGGTGGCAGGGAGGGCTGAGTGCTCTAAGTAGCATGTTTCCTAGGAAACCTTCGACAGCAAATATCACATTAGTCCTGCCTTGTGGCCCAGCTCATGTGATGTCAAGAACAATTTCTCACAACTCAGCTCAGAAGGTTAGCAAGACTTGGTGAAATGTTCAGTGACTCTGGCCTGGCTTCCCAGCTGGGAACAAAACAAGAGACTGAGAGTGTTTGCATTGTTTTGGAGCTTCGTGACAAATTCCTAACTAAACATTTTATTATTTTTATTCAAACCTTATGGTGTGTTTCCCTCACAGGTTTGCAGTCTCACCCAATTGCTGTGTTTATTCCCAAGGAACTTCATTTAGCAAAAGAAAGAAAAGAGAAATGGAAAAACCAGCAATCTCATGGAAAGCCTTGGAACACTTAGATCAATGTTCAGCTTGTGCACTGATTATAAAAGCTCCGTCATAGACTTCTGGCATTACAAAACTTCATTTACAACTATCCTTTCTAATTTCTGTCAGCTGCAGCCCGAAAATATCCATAGTCTAGCAGATTTAACAAAAAAAGACGCAAGATCTGGCAGCCAAACTCAGATATGAGATGTATTCCAGCCTCTGAGGGGGCTCCCAGCAGCGCCTTGGGCTGGGACCCAATACCTCGGGGTGGGTCTGAGGGCAGAGATGCAGAGTTTTGCCTCTCAAGGCTGCACAACACCCTGAGGCTGAGAATTTGGGGGGCTGTGTGGTAGCACAGACCTCCCCACGACATACCTGTTATGCACAGTGCACGTCTCTCTTCCCTGATTTCCTGCAAACCAGCCCAACTGGAAGGCGACTGCGGTGTTCTGTAGAGGGAAAGACCCACATTGCTGCCATTCCTGCTGTCTCCTCATTTGTGACTTCAGCGGCATCGGACTTCTAAGTTCTGAAGAGAAAAGGTACTAAAACTGAAAAAAAACCCTTCCTCTGGTGACACACTTCATCTCATACTTAGTGAAATATAAAGACCTCTTTAAGAGAAAGTAATATATTTAAACAAATTAAAAATAGCCCCACTAATTTCTTTTTAATCATAAGCTAACTTAGGTGTTTGACCTCTTTATTTCCTTTTGCTGCTTCTCATCTTCAGTGATTTGAGCCCTCACATCTAGAGGGGCTTTTTTTTCCTTTTTTTTTTCCTTTCCAGGGAAATAAGCGATGAATACAAAAAGAACAAGGCTGCTTGAGGTACCTGAGAAACACCAGCACTGAAATAGGCCCATCACTCCCTTTCATCCCATTTTAGGTGCAGGAGGCCTGATGGATCAGCTATTCCTCCAGGAAAGCCAGGATTAAGGGGGTCAGGTCAGCAGTGTGAGAACGCCTTTAACAGCAGTGTGGGAACACAGGGCTCCCTTATTAACACGTTAATGTACTGAACCTGAAGCTCATCTTAACGAGACAGAGACAGTAGAATCCCCCCCGTCAGGCCAAACCTGTGCCCTCAGAGCTGCTTGATCCACCAAGTGACAAATCTCCTGGAAATCTCATAAACCAGGGCAAGCGCAACATTAGGATTTACTGACCACAGCAAAGGTTCCTCTGAAGATCCAAAAGCTGAGGTTTAAGCAAGATGGCAAAGGTTGAGGTTACAGCAGGTGAAAACACACCGGAGGCCCCTTGTCCCACGAGCTGCTCTGCCCACAAACAGCCCTCACGCTGGGACATGGCACCTGCCTGTCCCTAAACCCCTCCTAAACCCTGCCCCTCCCTAAATCCCATAGCCCCAAAGGCTGTCTGACCCCAGTTTATTTGTGTTTTCCCCTTGTTTCAGCCATTCTCCCCTGCCCCGAAGGTTTCCACCCTCGCCTCAAGATGGCGGCTCCCCCGTGAGGGCAGGCGCGCACCCCCCCGGGGAAAGGAGGCCGAGAAACAGCCATTTACTAAATTATACAAAATATCTACTCAATAATAACACTGTTAACAACATAATTGAAATTTTAAAAGCCGTTTCCACTCACTATCAAACCTGGAGCTCTGATCTTTCCCAGCTGACAAAACCACGCTGCATTTTTTTCTCCCCACACGGTCTCCGGCCCTCGCACACACCTGTCGTATCACCCGAACGTGTAAATGTTTGCAGGTTTTTTAAAGTTAATTCTGTCCCAGAGCAGTAACAGATCTTATAACACTCTCAGCAATGCTTCTTGTACATTAAGGACCTGAACAAAGTAAGATTTAAACCCTGGTCATGCATAAATAATCATATCACCATCACCTGAGACACCTGGAAAAACATTCCCGCTTTCTTCCCAGCTCCCAGCCATGAAAAGCAACACCTCACCCATGGGAGGTGCAGACAGAACCTTTGGGCTCCCTACCATGTTGTCACCTACTAAAGACCGGGGTGGGAATGCAAAGAGCCCAATTCTTAACAATGCAGACCAAAATAATATCTCAGTATCTTATAGATAAATGATTCGGAAAGAAATATGTTCTTATCGTGAGGAAAGATCTATAACTCACTCTTAGCCCTCCATCACCAGGAGGAAATATACTGCGACTTGCACCAATCCATTATCTGTTCTTATTTTCCTCCGTACAGGTATTTATCTCCCTGGCTCACTCTCTATCAACCCAGCCACCCGTGATCGCCCAAGCCGCCCTCCCACTCGGGTGGGAGTCTCTGCTCCTCTCTGACCAGCCAGAATAAGGGGACACCTTGTTTTCACATCCTCCATGACATCTTTCCCTGTCTGCAGCTGAAACCCTGTCCTCACACGATGTCATGTTGGTGTGATGGGACATTGGGTGGTTAAAATCCACACGGCATTGGTCTCGGCACTGTAAATCTCAGCACGAGTGGCTGGAGCTGAGCTTTCCCCCAAGCCTGTACATGTCCCAGCCCAAGGTTTTAGGTCAGGCATATTTTGAATTCCAGCTTGTTAGAGTTACTGGCTCGTGCACCCGTCTCCCCTTCAGCTCCCAGAGAGGATCTGCTTCCAGCCCTTGCCTCAATGGTTTCCAATCTAATATTGGGATTAAGATTTGCAGGTATGTTTCTTCACAAGGGCAGTAACCCATTCACTCTGCATTTCTTTCCCAGAAGTGCTGAGATCCCTCCATGTATACATACATGCGCCTGGTGAAATACAAGTTTCTAGGATTTGAAGGTAAGATTGAAAGTCAGCACTGATAGTCACTCATTCATTCATGGAAAAAGATACAGAGACTTCATCCTGCACGAGTGTGAAAGATAAATTTTTTTCCAAGGCACATTACATGCTGCAGCCAGCAACTACCTGCCCAGCTTGGGACATACGTGTCCTTTGCAGAAGATTCCCCTATTACATCAGCCTGCAAGAAAGATTCCAAGTGGGAAGGTGTCTGATTTTTAGTGTGGCATCGGGATAGTACTACTAACAACAAAAAGAGAAAGGCTTTTCTGCTATAGCCTGGAAGAGTTTGCCAAAATTCAGGGTTTTGAATAAAAATAGCTGCATGTCCACATTGCTTAGTTTCTCTTGGAAACTTTAAAAAAAGTAAAATTTTTTTGATAGCTTTACCCTGCACTGCCCAGCCACATTAAGCCGCAGTAAACTACATTCTTATGGTTGTCATAACATTTTGTCCTGTGTTGCTTGTGACACGAATAATCTATTAAGATACACAAGGTGCGAAGTGCTGCCTCCCTGTCTCAGAGTTCCTGCAATCTCATGTAACAATTCCATGCAATTCCTGCTGGAGTGGTGCAGGAAGAACTCCCTGCCACTGCCAGAGCCAACCAGAGGGTCCAGGATAGTGACTCTGGATGGGCTTGGCCCCAACTGTCAGGGCTGTGGGGATCAGCCTTCCTCCCGCTGCGCTCCCCCTCCTCCTCCCCATCCCAGCCTGTCATCAATCTCACTAAAATGACAGCAGACAAATGTTAGCCTTTGCAAAGATCAGATGAAATCTATGGCTTTAGGGCTGCTCACCAAGGAGCGGGGCAGGCTGCACCAGACACGGGCACCAGCAGTCACCTCCTCTGCATCAACCCGCTCAAATCACTTTGGCAGCCATCACAGGCATCTTCCACGGGCAATCCGAGTGCTCAGATAGATTCTGACAAACTTTAATGCTTCAGCCTCTCCATAGAGTTGGGGTTTTGGTATTTTTTTAATAGCAAGATTGGTCATTCAAAACGCTTTTTTGGGGGAGAGGCTTTTGACATGTGTTTGGGGCAATGCTGGAAGCCACTCCACCAGCAGCTCAGGAGTGCACAGAACTGGGGCTTATTTTGGGTTAGTACACTCGTCCCTCACATGCTCTGTAACCTGAATTCTGCTAGCCAAGAGGAAGGGAGGGGGGAAAAAAAGAAAAAAAAAAGATCACTCCATGGCATAAATATGCTGTATGTGCCCTTGTCTCCTGCAATTTCTTTACATCGATGTGCAGGAATATTTATCCCCAGTAGAAATGTTTAACTAATCTGGTAAATGTCAAGCCATATGGTGTACATTGTAAGGATTTCATCAGGCCTTTTTAACTCTTTGTGAAAGTCTCTCCCTCTCTTTCCCTTTGCTTACTTCCTCCCTCCTTTTTTTCCTTTTTTTTTCCCCCTTCCTTTTTTTTTTTTTTTCCTTTGTTGCTGCCCTGCCAGAGCCTACGAGGCAGGAGATAGAGCCGGGAGCATTATTACCCACAGTTAGATCAGGGATGTGATGTTCATGGTGTACAATAACAAGCAGTATTAACCAGAAGTGCAGCTCATGAGGCACCTTTTCGCTGGGCAAAGAATGTAATTTTTATCAGCAGCGACCTGCAGAAGAAGATCACTAATACTTTTTCTAAAACAAACTGTCCACCCCAACAATGCACAAAATTCCCAGGGGCTACCTCATCTCTTATCGCTTCCTTTGAATAATCAAGTCTTTACAACAAATAAACTGCAGTTTTGCAGCACTTTCAAGTAAGGAAGCATTTCTGCACTGTAACTATCTGGTGCATCTCCCACAAAGATAGAGTGCAATTTACAATAAGCAATATCAAAAAAGAATAAACCGTTATGTTCGTGCCAATCCTTATTCATGGTTTTATAACAAGACATATCTGTTTTCTTCCTATAAATCTTGACTCTATTTTTAGAGTTTGCAAATAATGATTCCAGTCTTTGGCTGCCTGCCACTTCTGTGAAAAACTAGAATAGCCACAGTGCAAGACTATAATATTAAGGAGAAAAAAAAAAAAAAAAAGGAAAAGGGAAAAACAAAAAGAGAGGGATTTTTGCTGAACTCTGTGTATTTCCTATCAGGACAGACCTGTTCAAGATCGTGATAAGTGATGCAAATGTGCAGAATGTGTCAGGGAAAAGCAGGAGCAGCATGGAAATTTGGCTGAACTTCAACACCTACTTCTGAATTCTTTTGCCTAAATCAAGTTGCTTGTACCTGCAGGGGCCCTTTGCTGCATCACAGGCAGATGCTCACACCCAGCAAGGCACGAGCCAGCCCGGGCTGCTCTGCTGGGCACCACTGCTGCCTTCCCCTCTTAGCAGCCACCAAACCTGCTTTTAGCATCTCTGACGGACACAGCCTCTGAGGGCAGGGGATTACAGAGCACTCCTCGCTATGGTTTAGCTCAGGAATGAAAAAAAAACCAAAAACCCCACCAGGAGAAGCTGCCACCTTCAGCCGAGGCCTCCGGACATTTTAGAGCCGTGGCAGGCTAGGGAGGGGGAGCTGCAGGTCAAGGAAAGGATAAGATCTGGGTGGCTGGGAATGGGGAGGGAGAAAGAGGAATGCAATGAAGGAGGTAGAGAGGGAAAAGCAGGGAAATGACAGCATTCAGATAAATTTAGCTCTGAATCCAAACTTCAGGGGGAGGGGAGGCGTTTCCTGCCCCAAACCTCTGAACTCTCTGAGATTCTCCCATATAGCGAGTGATTTACCTGTAAAAAGAACTGCAAAGGGGGGAAAAAAAGAGGAGAAAATTGAAATAAACAGTTCTCTGCTCTTTAAACAATCTTTCCATCCTACTCCTCCAGGGTCAAATGTTCAGGCACAAGGAGGCAAACAAAAAAAATAAAATAAAAAGGAAAGAAATAAAGGAAAATCACTTTTATAAAGAGGATATTTACTCAAGTGCATTAGCCCCAGTTTTCAGCAGTGTAACAACAGTGTATCAGCTGTTAACACAAAGTGCCCTCCCCACATACCTGCCAGTTCCCTAACTCCAAAATATTTATTGGTACATTATTGGAAACATAACATTTCATCATTATTAAGGCAAGTAATAGTACAACAGATACCAGCATAGTTATCTGAGCTTTGTTACGTGTGTATTGGAAAAAAAAAAATTAAAAAAAAGAAAAAGAGAGGCAATGCTAAGTTGTAAACACATCAAAAAAAGGAAAAAAACAACCAATTATTAATTATTAATTAATCAGAAGCCCCAGCCCAAGACTTTTGCTGTGAAAGCCATCAGATGAATGTAGCCATCAGTCATGTATGTATTTTTTTTAATTTCTCACACTAACATGTTTCTAATAGCAGCACTATCTGGCTGGGCAGACAGCCTATGCCTGAGCAGCCTCTCAGCATTCAGGAAGTTGTTGACAAAGACTCCTGCAATAGCCTGCCTGATTTTGTGTTATTTCCTTTAATTGAACCAATAAGACCTGCACTCCTGCACTCCTGACCTTTGCCCAGAAGGCTAATTTGAGATTAGGGTAGTCTGCAAGAAAGAAGTGGGGACTGAATTTTTAAAGCACAGAAACATTCCTGTAAGTAATAGAAGATAAGGATCAACTTTAGCCCCAAACCACTCTGCTCTTAAAGAGATCTGTGGAAGGACTTCGGTGAAACAATACAGTCTCTTAATTTCAGAAAAGTTAGAATCATTCAGCTTTGTCTTTGTACTGAGTGTTTTAGGGCATGTAATAAAGATGATGCCCATGACTTTGAGTCCTTGGTGCCTTTACAGTCACCCAGTAGGACATTCAAAAGTCCCCTAGGAAAACTTACACAAGAGCATAAAATATGTCATGCCAGATAAATGATTCTTTGTGGTTCTTATATTATTCTGGTCTGGTACTGAAGGCTGTGATACTTAAGCCCTGAGCAGTGCCAGGGAATGAATGAGACAGGCTCCTCAGTTCTAAACTCACAAAAAAAGAAAAAAAAACCAAAAAAACCCTAAAAAAAACAAACAAAAAAAAATGCAAGATGACGAACATTAGTAATTAATCAGAAGCACCAGCCCAAGACTTTTACTGTGAAAGCCATCAGCTGTCCTGAATCCATACTCCCTAACAGAGGAAAAGAAGAAGCTGAAGACCAGTTAAGTGCACTGGCCTTCTGCAGAGCTGCATAGAAAATTCCTATTCAGAGCAACACTAACTTATTTCCCTCAGCTGCAGCTCTGGAATGGGGCTGCTCGTGCTGTCCTACACAAGGACACCCACCAAGTCGGGGGGAACACTTCAAGCAGCAGGTAAAAGACCCAACAGTTGCTGCTGCCACGTAGATTTAAAGGCTGTTCCCTCTATTTACACATGTAGATATTGTAGTGCTGCTATGCAAACAATCCTCTGTGGACTTTTGCTAGTGGATTTTATTATAACACATTCCTGACTATGAATGGCACCTTTCCTCTGCAATATCTGCTGCCGTGCCCTTTGTGTTTTACCTTCTGACTTCTCTTCTGGTTCTGTTACTTTTCTCGCTGGCAGCGTTTAAAAAGTAGGAAATGAACTTTCCCTTCCCTTCTGTAAGCGATGCTCGCGGCACGAGAGCTGCGGTCGCATTGTACTCCCTGAACTTTGCAGCCACTGGGAACACGAGCTCTGTGTCAACTTGTTCCTGCCTTTGCGAGACAATCCAAGGTCAAGCTGACCAGTGAACTCTTGTATTGAAGCAGAGCGAGCCAGCGCTGGTGCGCGCCTCCAGGAGAGATGTTAACCCTGTGCTGGGCCTCCAGGCAGCAGCGCCGGGCTCCCGGAGCGCTTTGCTGCCGTCAACGGGAGCCGGACACGCCGCACATGGACTAACAAGTGTCCCTTTCCCGGGATGTGCGCCGCACACGGGAGGCCCCCAAGGGGTTAATACATGCCATTCCCGAGTTCAGTGAAGGGACAGGCAGAGCCGAACAGCGGGAATTTCAGGATGTTAATAGCCTCTTCTCTTCCGATTGGCCCAGAACGAATGCAGGGTACAGTAAATTGTCCTTGTCAGCTTAGCTCACATGATGATATGCTTTATTTCTAGACATGCCTTGAGTCTGTCCCTTGAATTTATGTTCAGAAAATAAACACTTCCAGACGGCAATAAAGCATTCAGTTGTGGCTGGCTGTTGCTCAGTCTCAAGCCAACCGAAGCCATTTACTTTGGAGTTTCTGGAGCTTGCAAAGCTTTGGGTCCCTCAGTTCCTGCTCACGTTAGCAAGTGTCCCAAGTTCCCCCCCTCAACCCTTGGATTTCAGAGGATGTCCAAGTGAAGCTCCAGAGAATTTCACTTGGTTTCCATGAACTGTCCTGAAAGATGACATCAGGTCACCTCATTCACACACAGAGACCCTCCTATCTTTTATGGCAGGCAACACTGAGAGGAAAGAAAATAAAAGAATCAATGGCAGCAAGTTGCAAAATAAACATATCGATGATTCAGGATATGAATTTCCTACCATAAAAAAAAAAAAAAAAAGTAAATTAAACAGCTGTTCCATTTGTGCCTGATGTGGCTAAGGAAACAATTGGTGGCTGGCTGATTTACTGATTAGGAGGGTTGCATGCAGTAATCGCCAGGTGTTTCTGAGAAATGCCCAAACAGAGCCGCAGTGTTTGTTTGCAACCAGTAATTTCATGGCTATCCCTCTCCTCCTCAGCTCCCCTCAATAACGCCAGTTTATAACTGCATAGTTACAGTATAGGGGAGTTTGGCAAAAATCAATGGTAAATGCACATAGGAGACAACAAAAGAGCAATACAAATAGAGAAAGCCTCGTTACAGCTTTAGTTTATTAGAGGTGTGTGGATATTAAAATGCTTTCTTCAACCCAAAAGCAATAGAAGAAAAAATACTGGGTTATATGCACCACTTTTAGGGTTGGGCAGACAGCACTCCAGTATTATATGTGGAAGAAGCTGGGAGAGCCCCATGCATAGGTGGGTTTCATTTTTCTCCTGTTTGACATGACACAGAATTTCTGCTCCAGTCTATTCCTTCTGAAAAAAGCCCCCCCAGAGGAGCCCGTGTGGGACCAGAAGCAGCTCGTCGGGCATCTGAATGTGCCTGATAGCAAAATCACTTGATAAGAAGGCTGGAGACCTGCAGGGGTACTGCTCTGCTCTAGATTATAAACTCATTAGGAGATAAGGATGCAAAAATAGGAATACTCCAGGTATCAGGTGGAGCTGGAGTAAATTCCCACGGATGGAGGGTTGGCAGAAACAGCTGCCTGCTGCAGGGCCAGGCTGGCCAAGAAAGAGGGTGAGTACAGGGGGTGGCTCTCTGCCTCCCTCAAGTAGGGACCTGGGCAGGGGGGGATGGCCGAGGGACCTAACACAGAGGCTGGTGGGGGGAACATTCATTGGGCCGCTTTCCAGCAAGACACACGCTGGAAATTATCTGAGCAGAGGAGGAAAACTCCTGCTGCACCATTTCTTCCCTTTTTACCCCCACCCCAGCAGCAGGCCAGATGCCTCCCATGCAGCAGGGGTGCAGAAAACAATCCTGGGGCTGGTTCATCCCTGGGTGTTCAAAAGGCTTTGCAGTTTCACGGGAAGCCAAAGGGCAATTACACTTAACACCCACCCCCTTTCCTTTTCTCTGGCTATCTTGCTTTCTGTTCCTCATTGGCTCTCATTCCCATCCTTCCTTTCCTCTTCTCTTCCCTTGATCCCATTCAGGGACTCCAAAGGACTAATTCAGCACAGCATGGGCAGAGATAAGTTAAAACAATGAGGAGATTTGCAATTAGGGAGAGTTTGAAGGATTGGGAATTGTGCATGTTCTACAGTCATCTCTTGGTGATGGGGACTTTATCTTCAGGAGATAGAGCTCCTTCCTTAGCTGCCACAGCCCCACCCTCCTGCACCCAGTGAAATTCCACATTTTAACCAAGGTGCTGCTGTATTTCAAACGTTATCCCATTGGGGGGGGGGGAAGTTTAAAATGTACGGTGTACTTTGACTGATTATCAATGGCATACATGCCTTTAAAATCCTTTGTTAATGAGGTATCCTTATTACCATAATCAAACACACTTAGAAACTTGTCACAGATAAGCAAAATTCCTTACATTCTTTGCTCTGCACTTTCCTTTGGCATCTCTTCCCCACCCCCCTCTGAAGCTTCTGAAGGTTAGGGACCGGTAGTGCTGGAAATTGAAGTCCTCTGTTTACCCCCACAAGCAAAGGAACAGTCAAAGCTTCCTTGCTCTGCTGCAGCAATGACCCCGACGGTGACCTGAGGAGACCACCCTCCTGAGAGAGGAGAGGTCACCCAGCCTCCACACAGGACCTGCTCGGGGCATCCTCTGCAGACACAGCCAGGGACAGATCGCAAATCATCCAAACTCCGCCAAATTATGTGTGAAGGTTTTGTAATGCAGACTACTGTCCACCAGGGATTAAATTAGGAACATCAAACCCAACACAGAAAGAATTTCATTTTATCCTTAAATTCGACTTGCAGTGTTTTATTTAATGCTTCTTATCAGCCCTCACGTCCCAAAACATCTCGCCACCAGAAAATACTTAAATAAATTGGGCAATTTGTGCAGAGGGCCATACAAATTTAGCATGAAAGACTCCTGCTTTTAATTTGTTCATACAGAACATGGACTCTGACAGCCACTCGGGCAGCCCTTCCTATTCATTCCAGAAACCACCTCTTCTGCCTCTGTGTTTACAGAGTACCTGTCTAAATAGCACAAAAAACTTGATTTAAATGCGAGTGGTCTGACATGAATCAAGTGATTGATAATTAGAGCAAAGTTAGAAATATACTCAGCTCAGACAGGAGAGTGTGCACATCACTATGTGTCAGCATCCAACTATTCCTGTTCCGAGACTGGACCATTTCATGTGGAATTGCAATCCACAGCAGCATTTTTCATAAATCTGACTTCTTGTTACATAAATATACATCTTATTACCTGGGCTTGTTGGGTTTGTTTTTTTTTTTTTAACCTATGAGAAAAATTTTCTGCTTTACCGTAGCCTTCAACATACAGATTTGCTTATTTTTGGATTTGAGAAAGTTGTTGAGCACTAAAAACCTGAAATAAGTCAAGTTATGAATCTTGAGGACCACTCCAGCTCATTCACTAAAAAACAATCACTCTGAATTCTCTGCAGTTGCTTCCTCCGAGTAAAAAAAAAAATCTCCAGAAGCCCACAAGAAAAGAAAAAGAAAAAAAAAAAAAAAAACCTAAAGCAAAATTTAGGGCTGGTAGATAGGAAAATTCAAGCTTCTGAATATTTGAAAATTTGATTCCTAGACTAAACAGAATATTTGTAATCAGAGCCTAAATATGTCAACTAATTAGAACAGATTAAGAAAATAGAATATTGAGCCTATATATAAATAAATGTATATATGTAGGTACTTTATATTAAGCAGTAACATTCCAATTCTCCAGCTAGTAGGACTCTGTTAAACTCATTCACCAGGATGAGCACTTTCACTTTGGAGGCTGAATATCAGTAAATGTGTGAAGAAAAGCCACTGAAAACACACATGTTTGGAAAGTGAAACAACAACTCCCACCACACGCTGTTATGCCATTAAAACTCTTGATACTCACATCACCTGCTGTATTGATCAGTTATGGTTGCTCATGACCTAGCAAGGCAGTAAAAATCCTGTAATTTCGGATGGCACGGGGGGCCCAGTCCTGCTGTGGCTTGGGACAGAGCAGCCAAAAGGCTCATGAAAGGCTGCGTGGATTGGGGCTTATAATCCAGCAAAGTGCTTGGCTGAAACACGGCCTGTTAAAAAGTCAGCGTTTGCCAAGAGTTACCACACAATTATGGGATGGCTGCAGCATCTCCAGAATTGCAGGGATGACTGCAGTATCTCCGACAAGGCAGTTTGGGAACTGCAGGTTAATGGTATCTCTTAATGGCGATGGCTGTAATGTAGGTTAATGGGATCATAATTTCTTTTCCCTGGGAGAATTTGCAAATTCTTCCATTCATTGCCATTATTTTTAGCAGCAAATGAAGGATGTGATTCCGACCTGGAGATGTTTGCACCAGGAGGTTTGTTTTTAGTGAAGAGCCTGTTCAACTAACTGAAACCAAACCCAGGACGACAGTTTCAGGAGTGGTGAGGAAGGCTCAGACTGGAACTGTTTTGCCTCTGTGTGTTTGGCACTGCCCACTTTTCAGAGAGCCCCTCTTCTGGGCTCACCCCACAGCATGCCTTGACTGTGGTTGTGGTGGAAGACTCTAACACTGCCCACTGAGCTAAGCCCAAATCCTTCACGCCCTGAAACCCACCACGTGGGACATTGTGAGGGTTGCAAAACCCTTTTTGGCTTACGGATGAAGTCAATCAGTGATCTGGAGGCAGATCTTCCCAGCCACATCCCTGTCCCTGCTTGTCCCCACGCTGCCCGCTCCATCCTGCCCTTCAAGCCTTGCTGCTGAAGATGCTGGAGGGCACGGGCTGTTTGTCCCTGGGAAAACCAAACTTTGCTGACTTATCAGAACAAGTCACGCCTGGCTGTCAGCTTATCAGAGGAGGGGGGGAAAGAGGAAAAGCCTTTCTTATGCAGCACCCAGACCCCAGCTGGGCAGCTGGAAAGGGCAGGGGGCTGATGGTTCTGCTGTAGAGCGGCATTGCCCCCTCCCAGTGCAGCTTCCCAGGAGGGTTTGACGGGCCCTGGCAAGCAGGGCAGCACCACAAACTCTCCTCAGAGGGAATCCTGCCCACCCTTTCATCCTTTTCCCTGCTCTTTCCTCGTGTCCCCGTGGTCTGTGCCCCTGGCAGGCAGTGGGGCTTTGCTGGGGTGTCCATGTCCCGTCTCTGATGCCGCCGTGACCCCCGTGAGCGAGCGGGCGAGTGCCGGGTCAGGGCTCGCCGGGGCCAAGTTCAAGGGCACAGGCTGGTACAGACGTATAAACAAGGGAATGGTATGTAAGCAATAAAGACATAAAGGTTAGGATCAGGGCTAGCAGTACAATAAACAGCTGTGATAACCCGGTTTGTTTATAGATAAAGAATTTACTGTAAAATCTGCAATGTGCAGGATACGTTTGTTAACGCTTTAAGGGACGTACGCTTTTGGATCCTCTTTCATTTCTTGTTCTGTGCGCTGAGTAAATGTCACCAAACATGCCTTTTTACTTCTGCTTTCTTTTAAATCAAGCCCAGGAAACACACACGTATCACATTAGCTGGAAATCTTTCCCTTCAAAAACCCCTCCAAAGCAGCCAACACCTTCCACAGGAGTTTGTAATTGCTGCTACAAGAAATGCAGATAGCCCAGCCCTTATGAGTTTCCTAAAAAACCACCCATGTTTCAGGCAAGGAATATCCCTTTACACACCATTTTTCCTAATTTACTATTAACACACATAAATACAGTAAGCACGATTTCACCAGGGCTCTTGTAATTTTGCACAGTGTCTGTTTTGCCAACTTTTACTTTTAAGACATATTTCAGAGTGTAGCCAAGCGTTTTGCAAAATTACCACGGTGCTTCTTAGGTGTCCTGTGAGGCTCCCATCAGAAGTACCATATATTGTACTGCAGCTATTGATCCAAATGGCTACATTTCTAAAGCAGAAAATGATTGTGTGGTGAAAGCAGTGCAGAGGTGCAGTAAAATGCCCTCAAGTATATAAAGACATAAAGATTAAAGTCACCCTGCAGGTTCCCTTTAACTCCTCCAAATCCACTGTGTAATGTGTTCTTTTAGGATAAATCAAAAACTTCGTACAAATTAACATGACAGGTGCCAGTGTTCATAAATAAGATGGCTCCTCACCATCAGGAGGCTCCAGGAAAGTTTACTTTGCTTTAAATACATGCAAAAGCTGTTAATTAAATTCCCAGATGTCCAAAGAACATTTGAATAACTAGAAGGCAAAATAACACCCCAAAATTTGTCAGCCAGAACACGTATTCAGGATAAGAAATTGAGTCTTCAGTACACAGGATGCCCTAGAGTGTTAATACCAACAATTTTCAGTTCTGTGGTTAGTCTTCGATAAAGTTTAGATGATCTTAAAAAGAAAACACATAGGTGGAGTCTGTCATGGACGCTTTCTCCTCCACAGCACCTAAGTGCCTTTTCTACACGGTGGAATACACTTTTCACCAGCTTTTAGCAACACGTTTGTTACATAGGGCTTGTAAAAGCATTTGACTGCAGGACAAACGTATTTGCCCTTGCGTTGCTTTCACATTCATCCTTGGGATACTTTTTGGTGCCAGCCAGCTTCAAGACCTTTAACCTTCCCCTAGTGACACTGAAAAGCGTGTTGCAGGTGACAGAGAGGGCTCCCAACACCCCTGAACTCCACAATCAAGCTCAGACCATGAGCAGGGCTCTTCAGCTCCTCTTTAGCCTAATTAATAAATAACAGCAGCTTACCAATAAGCTGTATAATTTAATGCCTGCCCTGAGCCAGGTTCTTCTTTGTCCTGCTTCTGCTTCCACCATGCTCAGCAGATAAACGCTCAAGGTGAAATATTTCCCCCAGTCAAGCCTATGGTTGAATTGTCCAGGATCATAAGGGAACTGGTAGATCCTAAACAGATTAATCTTTGAAGAAAGAAACCTTTCAGTCTCTGGCTCCTAGCTGCTCCTGTACACAAATAAGGTATTTTCAGGAGCTTGTACTTCAGGAGCTCTGTCACTGAAATAATCAGTTGATCAAAACATCCTTATAAGTAAAATTCTGGCCCTCTCTAGCTCTGGTCAAAAGACAGATGGATGAAAAGGCATTGCTAATGCAAACCCCTATCACGTCTGGGGCCTTTCCCCTGCACAATTATCCCGCCTGGATTATTCCTCCAGGACTGTGACTGATTTACACACTACAGGAGTGCATCTCATCTGGGAAACGAGTGCAGCTTTTTAATTATTCTCTGCACCACAGTATCACCCGCTGGGTTTTGGTCAGGGCCGCTGTGCTTGGGGCTGCACGTTGCAGGGGCACAGGATGGGGCCCACCCAAATTGCTTCCCCCCACCTTGGAAGTTGGGCAGAGAGGTAACACGAGGCTGCAGTGAGATGGCTGCAGTTCAAACAATGAGCAGTTGTAGCACCCTGCCTCGCCTGCTCTCTTCAAGGGCTCAGAGGAGCCCCAAGGGAGTTGGAAGGAGGAAGATTGGTGTGAGTGCTGTGCACAGTCAAAGCCTGATGGTGCCGGCCAGAATTATTACTTGAAAGCATAAATAAAAGGATGGCGTTTCAGGAAAGGCTCTGACAAGGACGGCGAGGGTTTAATGTGGGGTGTGATAGCACAGAGGCAGCGGGTGGTGGTGACAGAAGATGGCACAGAAGCTGTGACAGATTCAGTTGCTCTGGATCCAGAGGTAGGCTGGGGAGGCAAGGATCCCACTGCCTGCCAGGGTGGAAGGGAACAGGGCAGTGTGGAAGCACCGTGTGGGCCATCCACCTCCCAACACCCTTCCACAGCAAAACCATCCATCCCAGGAACAGCAAGCAGTGGTAACGAGGAATTAGGATCTGCAACAGGGTGGATCCCTACAACTGCACAGAATCACAGGATGGTTTGCATTGGAAGGGACCTTAAAGCTCATCCAATTCCTCCCCCTGCCATGGGCAGGGACAACTTCCACTGTCGCAGGTTGCTCAGAGCCCCATCCAACCTGATCCTGAACACTTCCACAGCTGGGGCATCCACAGCTTCTCTGGGCAGCCTGTGCCAGGGCCTCACCACCCTCACAATAAAGTAGTTTTTCCTAACATCCAGTCTAAACCTACTCTCTTCCAGTTTAAAGCCATTCCCTCTTGTCCTGTCACTACATGCTCTTGTAAAAATTCTTTCTCCTCCTGTCTTCCCTTCAGGTACTGGAAGGCAGCAATTAGGTCACCTCTAAACGTAAGCCTCTTCAGTAACATCAAGGAACAAACGTCAACAACAACAAAGCCCTGCAAGGTTAACCCTAATTCATTTCCCAAGGCCCCAGTCACTACTGATGCACCTGCCTTGTGGAGGAAGCTGTTTGAAGTGGGGCAGCATATCCGTGTCCTTCCCACCTGGCCACCACACCCCATCATCCCTAGACTGTGTGAGAACAAGCACAGAGGACTCAGACAGGCTGGACAAGATGCCTCCAGGTCCAAGCTCCGGCAGCTGCTTTCATCCTGTGCATCTACTGAGAAAGACACTGCTGGAGGGGACCCTGGCTGGCCACAGGAGGCATCATTAGAGCCGTGAGCTGGCCTTCAAACCACCAGGCTTGCACTCAGAAGGAATGAAGAAGTGTAAGAAGGAACAACAAAAAAGAATAAACACACAGAAAGGTAATGTGGGGAGGGGTCACACACGTGTTTGGGGCTGCCCTGCGTTTCCCTTTTGAAACTGGTGGCCCCAGCTCCTACATGACAATTATCCACGTATCTGGATTTATGAGATTCCTCACCCAGCCAATAAAACCGGGAGGGAAATAAAGAGATGACCATAAATGACATATTTTCATGCTTTGTGCAACCCGTCCCCGCAAAGCACTTTTGAGCAGCTAAGCAATTTACATCTAATAGCAAAGTGTTTTTTAATCAGTCAGATCAATTTGTGAAGAATTGGTACATTAGGTATAGCCATATAGCAGAGATCCTTATAGCAAAGGTTTAGAAGTAATTGCTCCCTGACCCACTGAACACTGTATTACTATAGAAGTTTGTATTCTATTAAGAGTTAATAAGTGACCAAAATCTAGACTAATACACTGTCAGGGTTCATTATCATTACAGGTTCTTGCTATTTTTCCAGTGCCTTTTGCTCTGCCGTTCTTGCTACGTATGGAAAACCTATATCAAGATGGTTGTCATGGCAATGGAAAGATTTGCATGTGTCTTATCTATCTATTTAAATACCTTCTTATGGTTTATAACTGCCATAATACATCCCTCCAGCCCTGCTCATTGCTAATTTAGAGCCAGCCCAGTGTGTCTGAGGTCAGCGATACCATCAGAAGCATGTTGTCTAGACAACTCCAGAGCCACTGTCCATGGGATAATTGTTTTATGCAAATAAAAAAGTACAATGGTGACACTCTCATCCATGACTTGCACAATCTGCCTGTGCCGGGGCAGGACCGAGTGCATCATCACCTGCCCAGAAAGGGCATTTTCTGCCATGTCATCACTGGTTTGTTGGTCATTTTGGATACCAGTTTCCATTGGTCAGGCCTGGAGCTGCTTTGAGATGAGGCTGATGCTATGAGATGAGGCACTGCAAAAATCTGCCCTGAGTGCATGTGTGCCACTTAAGAGAACTGAAGAAAACCTGCCAACCCCCACCAAAATTACTCATTTGTAGAAGGGTGGATGAAAGATCCCTTTGCACCCAGGGCATGAGCCCTCAATAAGCATTTTGTGTTGGTACCAAGGGTCTTTTGGGAGGGTATTACATTAAAAAAAACCCAAAAAACTCGACAAAGATTCCAAGGGGTTGGACTAAAATGATCTAAAACTTTCTACCTGCCACAAATCTAAGTTCTTCCTTTCTCTATGTCTTTGTACCTCAATTATTTCCATCAAAGCACACTGGGCTGGGAGTGCTCCTTAGGAAGATCATGTGGAAGACGTGGAAATGTTTTGCAGACAGAGCAGAAACTGCTGGCCATCGACAGAGAGAGCGATACCTGCATCACTCTGCTCCCTTCTTTTATCTTTTTCTCCTTCAGGAGTTCGTACTTTGCTGCTGCATCCAAATGGCTGCAAAGGTAAGTGTGGTTATTACTGCATAAATCCCTAATGCACACAAGGCAGAATGAAAACACTGAGCGTGGCAACAACCACCACCACCATGAAAGGCTATCTGTGAAATCCAAAACCCCAGACTCCTCATTCCTCTTTGATCTCCCTGACTCAGGGGTTGTGGTTTTTCAGGATGTCCACAGATTAAAACCACTTTTTCAAGTACTCCAAGATCTACTAACGATTTATTTCCTGGCAAATTGTACACTGCTGCTACCAGAGATAATTAATAATAATATTGGAAATGTTTAATAATTTGATAATTGACTGATTTGTTGCCACTATTTGCATCGCTTGACCACGCTTACGGATTAGAAATGTATTTCTCCTCGAGATAATTGATATTTGTATTCACAGTGTGAGGAAATGCCACCTATTCCTGCAGCAGTAAATCAGGACCCATTTACCCTGCCAATACAGTTAGACAATGTTTACGTGCAGGGCTACATTCATTGTTTGACTAATCCGCGAGGGGTAGATTTTCTATTGCATTTCAATAGCTCATCTACTTCAGGCTGTTGTGAACTTTCTAAAGATGTGTTTTCACTGATAATAGCAGATCTTGGAGTGCAGTAATCTGGAATTGAAGTTGCAGTGACAGATTTACCCAAGGAGCGTTTTGCATGAGGCATTACTGCAAACATTATTTTATATCTGCGCGTGTATAAATATTTTACACGTACACACGGAGCCGACAAAAGCTTCGGGAGATGATTTCTGCAATTCAACCAACGAAGGATTCCAAGTCAAGCACTGGTGTCCGAGCGTTTTTCATAATGGATTTCACAGCAGATGACCTGACAGCTAATCTCATGATCTGAGCTGCACATATCCAAACAAACGGCCGCCAGGCCCTCAAAGGGTCCCCTGCTTTCACATGCCACGGCTGCGAGCCCGCGCCGCCGATGTCCAGAGGTCCAGACTGACCTCCTCACCCCCTGTCTGGGAAACATTCCTGCTCCCGCCGGCTCATTCTTGCCGACAAACAGAGCAGGACCAGTGGGCACTTGCTGAAAAGGGACAAGAGAGGGGCCGTGAATGGAGCGTGTCTGGTACAACAATGCCAGACAATGTCTGTGAATGGGGTTGCAAACCGTGCTCCTGTTAGAGGGGCTGCCAGCAGCTTCCCTGCCCCCTCTCCTCCTCCTCTGCTCCCCTTTCAGAGACACATCAGACCCAAAGACACACCAAAGGGGTGGACAAAGTCACTGGGTGCTGTGTTTCAGAACGGGAGTCCAACGGCTACATAATTTCTCCATGTGCCACCTGCCCCGTGTGCCACTAAAACTGGTGGCAAGGACAAAACCAAAACTTTGAGTGCAAAAGCACCAGTGTTACACTCTGGGATTGGCCACTGGCCTCCAGTCCTGGCTTTTTTAGAAGCACCACTAATGAGGGGTGGGTCTCATAGCTGGTTTGATTTTTCTTTTATTTTATTTGTGGGTTTTGGAGAAAAACAAAGCAAAAGAGAAACCGTTTACCCACACTGTGACATTCTTCTCCCATCTAGTTTATAGCAAAAATGGCTCCACAGAGAACATGAGATAAAAGCAGAACACATTAAAGATTTTATAGGATACACTTAAGCTTGTCTCACTTACGCTTAACCAAGTCCTGAGTAACTTTTTCTAAAACCAGGAAAAAGTGTCCAAATTTTACTGGTGAAGGCCAAAGCGCAGAAGGAGTTTGGAAAGTACTTGGGCCTAAATATTGTCATTTTTACCCTGAGAACATACAAAATTTCATTGGAAATACTTAAAATTACTTCCAGTTACATTGGAAATTTTGAATTGAAATTAAATATGTTTTCTATTTCTAGAACTTATCACCAGTGCTGATCACAAGTGACCATTATGTCTACAGAATGAGCCTTTGGTACTGCCTTACCCTCTAGTCCACAGTTTTGCAAAAAGAAATAAAAGGAAATTATGAATTTGCCGTATGAAACAGAAAGTGCCATGTAAAAACCTCTTCCCAAGAGGCTCCGTAAGCCTCAGAAAGGCTATTCTGGGTGTTGAATCAAAAGCTGGGGAGCTCCAGTTGGGAAACCCACAGTATACTCCTCAGTAATTTGGGATTTCTCCTCTTGGGAGCCCACCAGTAACTCTAGCTCTACATCTGCAAATGCCCTTTGGGACAGGAGCAACTGGGTCAAGGCTGAGACAGTGAATCTTAGTAAAACACAAAAAAATCCTTCAAAGACTGGGAGCTTTCAGGATCAAAGACGCCCCATCTGACTGATGTGTCCATCTATGTTTCTCTGTCTGCAGAGCTCTGCATGGGTCTATCTGCAAAATAAAACTTCCTGCCCATATTTTAGATCATTTCCCAAAAGCATATTTGGGATGTGAATGTCCAGGCTGACCTGCCCAGACCTATATCAGCAGCTAATTTAAGCCAGCTAAAAAACCCGTGGGTGGTCACAGCAGGGTGAGGGGCACCAGCACCATCTGCAAGAGCAGCCTCAAGAGCAAGTTTGTTCTGCTTGGGCCAAGCTGTAAGAAGGGACTAAATTCTGTCCATACTCAATTCTGTCCTGGCATAAGCAGGGCTCCCAGAGCCATCACAAAAGCCGCCGTTTGCCGGGAAGGCAGCCTGACAGCTTAGAGGAAAAAACAATTCGGCAGCAGCCCCAGCTGCTTCTCACAAAGCAAACAGACAGGAAAACCCCACAGAAGTGGCCACGGGGCGAGCCCTGGCCACAGGGACCCCGTGGGGCTGGTGCCACCGCAGCTGGGTGGGAGCGGCCGTGTCCGGCTGAGCCCCTCTGCCAGAGCGTCCCCCGGGAGGGTGGGCAGCTGGGGGTGAGATAAAGCAGGCTCCAGGCTGTTTTATCTAGCGCAGGGGGCTGGCCCCAGGAGCAGGAAAGCATAAAGGTGGTTTAAAAAAACCACAGCTTTTTTTTGTTGGTGGTGTTGTTGGGTTGTGGAGGTTGCCCCCCCTCCGGCCCCTTTTGGAACATCTGGGCCTCTCCTGGAGCGTGTGCTGTGGGCAGAGCAGAGCCTCTGGCCCGGAGCCTGCAATGCCCAGAGGAGAGCCAGGGCTTATGTGGCAGATAAAAGCAACGGAGCAGGGGAAACTGGGAGGTTAAAACAATAAGGAGAAATTTTTATTTAAAAATGCATGCTCCTATCTGTTTAGTATAAATATTTTAGTTGTGTGGAGGGATTTTAAACACCCACGGGAGCTTGATTTGCAGTTAAATTCAGTGAGATTTAGGTGCATCAATCTGGGAGTGTGCCGGCCTGGACAGAACTAACACTCTTCCTAGGGGTTTGGAGCCACAAAATCAGTGGTGACCTCCAAAGCTTAACATCCCGGGGACAAAGTGACCTCCCTTCTCCCAGCAAACTCGGCCCTGGCTGGCTGCTCCCCCCTGCCCTGGAGGCAAGGCAGGGAAGGAGGGAGGGGAAGAGCCTTTCTCTTCTCCCCGGGCTCATAACCAGCTAAGTTTTTGTCTCGTTATGCCTTTTAACACAAGTAAATCCAAATAACTGGGCAGTAATGAATTATAAATGGAACAAAAATGAATATACTATTAATACTACTCCCAGAAGGGGATAAAAGGGATCAGCAGCTTTATCCCATGGTGCAGCTGAGAACTGACAGGCAGGCTGGGCTGACATTCAGAGGCCACTCTCTTTTCATGAGGGAAAATAAAATCCCTGGTGAAGGCGAGGCGCTATTTCCCCACTCCAGAGCCCCGGCTGCATTCCTGCCCAATCCCAAACACTGGGGCTCCTTCCCCTAAAGCAACAGCTCCTGAGAGGCACGACCCTGAAATGGATGCACAGGGGATGCTCATGTGGCGGCCGCCCAAGCCCTGCTTCTCCTCCTCCAGTGACACACACTCGTATAAAAGAGAGAAGAAATAAAATCCAGTGCTTAACAATCTCCAGGGCTCTGGGTGCTCCAGCAGCCAGACCCTGAGCAGGAGGGAAAGCCAAAGCCCGTCCTGGCACTGACCTTCCCTCAGCCAGGTGCCACGGGGCACCCACGCCTCTGGCAAGGCCCTGGCATGGCTGGCAATGCTGCTCCACGGGAATGCCGGGAGATAAGGGCAGCAATGATTTCTGAATTATTTTCTACAACAGGTTTGAGAGAAGGGGAAGGGGTGCAGCTGCGTGGCAAGGCCGTCCCTGCCTCCTCGCTCTCCCTGGAGTGGTTTGGGGTATCAGTGAGGATCACCCCTGATTTCTATTTTTAACTCCACCCAGATCCAGAAAGTTGCCAAGCACCTCTCTAATCTTCAAGCACTGGGCAAAGTCAATGCAGCACACACTTGAATTCTTTTACACGTTTTAAAGTGTGGATAAACTTCACACATTCAGCTCCAGGCCCTTTCTGGCCACAGTGCCCATGAGGGGCAGCAGCTCCAGGGCTCATTCCTGCACCCTGTGCAGCCCAGAGGTCACAGGGCCTCTGGGACCAACACAAGGGCTCATCTCAACTGCAGCAACAGAAAAAAGCAACTTTGGAGATGGTCTACAGTGAAGTTTCTTTGGTCATCAATCTCATTGCTCATTTTGGCAAATTCCTATTTTTTTCACCGCGCAATTCTCTCCCTCTTGCTCTGGAAAAAGCCTGCAGAAACTGCCAGGTGAAAACTGCGCAGGGCAAGGGAGTTGGGCACACCAGGAGAAATATTTTCCTTTTCTCTCCCTTTCTGCAGTGCCAGTAACACCTGGTGCCACCCACAGGGCAGCAGGTACATGGGGACCCAGCAAAGTGCTTGTGCCCAGAGGCTGTGGCAGGGTTTAGTCCTGCTGGGTTCAGCCAGGCCAGAGCTTTACCTTGACATGGGTGGGACCAGGACACACCAGCATGTGCAGAAGAACTTTGGAAAGAAGTTTTGAAAGTTGTTTTCAACAGTGACTTGGCTAATTTGGGCAGAAAAGGAGGAGCTTTGTTTTTGCACGTGTTTAACTGGAAGCGCTTTAAAGTGGACAGGTTTTCTTCTCAACGGGGACATTTGGGCTGAACTCAGCCCCTCCAATCCACTTCCCTCATCTTCTTTGTCTTTCACTTGGCACAATAATTTTTACACAAATTAATCACTCCCAGGTTATTCCTCCCCTTTGCCTTCCCCCTGCTCCGTGGCAGAGCAGGCATGCCCTGCTCTGTGTCTCCCAGGAGACAGAGATAAATAATTGGATCATTGATAGTGTTTCAAGAAGAGTTAAAAAGAAGAAGAAGCCTCCAGCCACATCACATGAAGAGGATGCAACACTTCCCAGAGCCCTTGGTGACACAAATGCCGTTTGCTATTGTGCTTATGTCACTCTTTGCCCTTACCAGGATTAGATAATTTGAAATAATAAATTGCCATTCCTTCACCAATACTTTGGAAACAACACAAGTCTGTGCCTTCACTCACAGCCCACGGTCTCTCTGAGAACTGGTAGATTATTTAACAGCTGCCATCGGGTCTGGGGATGAAGGCAGCACTCAACCAAACTAATGGAGGGATAAAAGCAGCCAACATAGCTCCTTTCACTGCCCCGTGATCAAGAAATACAAAGTTCACCTTCAGCATCTAATGTACAAATTTTAAAAAAAACCTTCAGCAGGTGCATAGATTATTTTCATGTCTGACCTTACCCACTTGAGCCTTCCTTGACACAGAAAGCCATCCCTGCCCACCAGGATTTGCTCACTTAAGCATGTTCTGCTCAGCCTTAGAGCATCTGCACGTGGGTGGTGGCGAGCAGCCGCTCTCCTCGCAGGGGCACGCAGCGGGGCTCGTGGGTCTGCTGCAGGTGCGCATCGCGTGAGCCCAGCCAAAACAAAGCACCTGGCTGTGACTCTTGTGGGGGGCCCTGCTCCTGAGCTTCCCTGCTCTTCTGGGGACAGGGACACCTGCACAGAGGTGGGACGCTGCTCCCGCCACCGCACGCGGTGACACGGCAGGAGATCTTTGGAGCCAGGTGATTAATGGGTTTGGTCCCTGTTCCCACAGGGAAAGTGCAGGCCTCAGAGAGTGCCAGGAGGAGAGCTCTGTGCCCTCAGGCTGGCAGCAGTGACAAACTGTCCTCCAGCTGCTGATTATGACCTGATGTCCCCAGCCTGCCAGTCCTGCTGCCCCCCAGGCCACTTTGTCCTGGGATGGACAGGTACCCCAGGCACCAGCATCAGCTCCCCATCCCACAGCCAGGGTACCACTGTATCCATGGAGACTGGCCCTGCTGTGGTCACCATGGAAACACCCAGCAGTGCTCAGGTGATGCTCAAGCACTGGGGAAGTGGTAAGGGGACTGTCCCATGCTGACCCCACAGAGGTGAGGGCATGACCCCGACCGTGGGAAAACCAACAAAACCCAAAAAAGTGCGGCAGCAGAGATGCAGAAACACCACACATCTCTTCATCCTTCCTCCTAGGCAACGTGGTCTTCCAGCAAGACTGGTAACATTTCCCAAAGAAACCCCAAGAAGAGAAAAGAAAAAGAATATGGCTTTTCATGACACATGGGGTGATGGCATGAAACTTTGTGCCAGCTGCGCTGGCTGGCTGCAGCTCACAACCAGCACAGGCCTTGCAAGATGAACACAGCACTCAGGTCTGAGTAAGTAAAAAGCTTAAAAAACTGACTTTCTCCAAAGGAGATGGAATTTTAATTGCTGCCACTGCTGCTCTCACCCACACTGTTTTGCACAGAAATAGAATGACCATGCCAGAATGACCCAGAATTCACTGGGATATGAATTCTGGATATGGACATGTCTGCACACTGATGGATTTATTTACCGTTTTATGGGATGTGCACCCAGCCTCAGTCATCAGCCCTGTGTCCACTTGGGTCATGGAAGAGCAAGTCAAAAATCACCAAAAAGAAAATAATTTCTGAATGCTAGTTCTATTGCAGCCCCAAGAAGCTGTCTGTACGCCGGGCTGTGTCAGCAGCACAATATGGCATTGCATCTCCACTGCCCTGAGCATGGGGAGCAGGGGAATATTCCAGCAATTATAGCAAATCCCCAGGTGAGCCATCTAGAATAACCAATTTTAATAGCGTGTCACTGCTCTGTCTCATAAAGCAGCAGTGAATGGGCTGTAAGAGGTGCAGTGGGGGGACCTGCTCGTACCAGGGCCTGCCCCATGAGGGGTTTAATCATCAGCATCCACACACCCATCCCTTGGTGTCCACCACCACTGTCCCAGTCCTTCCCTTGCTGCCTGGGTTTGCTGCTTCAGCTCAGCTGCCTCCTCTTCCCTACCCTGCTGTGCTTTCCAGGAAAGCAGCGTTTCCCCACAACAGAGGATAAAATGCTGAATTTAAGGCACTAAAACTTTGCTTTCTACTTTAATGGTTCAAAGGTCACCTTTGCCTGAAAATATAACACCTCACACTCCCTGCCCTGAGCCCCCAAAAGCTTACAGAAGGCTTGGAAGAGAGAAGGAAGTTCAGTTTTCTTCCCTTTCTCCACCCAAATGTCTTCTACTGACTATAAAACCTGTAGGGACATCCTTGCGAAAGCCAAATTCCCGGAACAAACTTCAAAGCATGGGAGCTAATATTAGCATTTTTCATAATGTTGCAATGACCGTATTGTGTTATAAAACCTTACAAATTATTTAAAAGGGCTTTTTTTGGCCTTCATATTAGAGACTAGGCAGATAATTTGTGTGATTTCAAGGCTGTAGCTACAAGTGCTGAGCTGACTGGCTGAGCCATGATGCTGCATGGGCAGCCGTGGATCAGGTGGGATCATTGCTGTGACAAACGGTCCAAGCCATGCACATTCTAGAAAAAAAAGTCACCTTGCAGGGATCCAGGAGCAGTTTAAACAAAACAAACCAAAAAAACCAACCCAACCCCTCCCCCCCAAAAAAAAAGAAAAACAAAAAAGCCCCAAAAAAAACCCCAAAGAAGCCCACTAAAACAAAACAAACCAAAATAAACTACAGTGTGCTTACAGTGATGTAAAAAAGTAATCTTCCACAGATTTACGAAATAACTGCTGTAAGTCAGCCTAGAAGCAAATTAGACCCAGAATCCAGGAATCCACGGTACAGACACCAACAATTCCTAAAGCTGGTTAGAGTTCAACCTTGATAACAGCACACATCGGATTTCTGCTAACAAAAATGATACATACCCCAAAAACAACCTTAAACCCCAATATTAATATTTTTAAAGAGTGGAAATGCTGGGTTTTTAAATGTTTTTATGGTGCAGTGCAATATTTCCTCAGTGATGTGACTAATGAAAAATAGTTTAGCTAAAAAAAAAAAGGATGTGGTACAGCCTCTGCACTCAGAACTTTTACTACCTGCAGAGAGGGTTTAATTACAAAGGTCTTGTCCACAAGGTCAGGAAGAAGAAAACTAAAGGGAGTCTGATCCTGATTTACTGTGACTCCCTATCCCCACTCCCATACTGTTAGAGGTGCTTTTCCATTGTAACATAATTTATATTCACTTTGAAGATACTTCATGGGGCACGGCGAGACGTGGGCTCTGCTGAGGATGACACGAGCCAATCCTAACTATGAGGATTCAGCCTGGGATAAAGGAGCTGTGTTATCAGCTGAGATCAGATCTGGAATGCGGCCCTGTACCTTGCTGGCTTTTTCAAGGGCAGGTTGAAACACCAAAGCACAGCTTTGGTCAAAGGAGAGGGCCCAACACCTCCTGGGTGGCCCTTGGCCAAAGCAATGCTCCTACAGACAGGCTTTCACACAGGTCCTGTTCTGGAAAAGCGACTACAAGGCAGGTGTTGCATTTTTCTATAGGACTGGGTAGCCAGGAAGGAGAAATTCTCTGAAGCAATATGGAGAGAAAAAAAAAGCCTCAAGAGGAAGCAGGCTGTGGCTACAGGAAAGCATATTTCTTTAAAAACACCTCAGGAAGTTATGTTACTTTAAATTTTTCAGCTGCCGCCCTCTGAAGAAGCACACGTTCCACTTTATCATGCAAAGGAAAGAGAAGACGGAGCACCATAAATCGGAGTTGTGCTTACAGAGAAGGTGCTGTTTATCTGTCTGATATTTAGACTGACCTTTGCTGGGTTGTGGAGTTTGTCTGTCTGCAAATCCTCAAATCTCAAACAGAGAACACTGCCGAGAACCAACTGACCCGCGGGGGGATGAAATATTATCTCCTCCTCTGTATACAACCTCTTCCCTGGGAGCCTCACCAGCGCCAGGGTTTTATCTCCAGCCTCTCCTGGGGCTGGGGGGCTGCAGGGCACCCCTTGTGCCAGCACCACGGTCTGGTTTGTGCCTGGGCTCCTCACTCTCATCTGTCTGATCAGCAGACACAAAACCTGGCAGAGCCTCACTCCAGCCCCAGTTTGTCCCTTGAGGTTTGTCCCCGCTCCCATCCGCTCCTGCCACTCGCACACAGTGGCAAAACCTGGGCAAAGCCCCACGGGGGATATCTTAGAAGCAAACACACCCAGCTCACATCCCAGCTGCACTTTGTTTTCCCAGTGTTGCTTCATGCCCTCCTTAGAACGCTGGAGTGGTTTCTTTTAAATCATCCCTTGGAAGATGATCATGCAACAGAGATGGCACCGGCGCTACTTTTGTTATCCCGAGGAAAATGTATTGCTGTGTTTTTGCCAACCATCTCCGTTGCCAGTGCTTAAGATTCAGCGCTGGAGCTCGTGCCTTCCCCTTGCTTAGCCTTCCAAAGCCTTTTGCAAACATTTAAATAAACAGCCCTAGGAAGTAAGTATTAATAAATACATTTTACAGAGGCTGATTTAGTCCAGCCAGTAGGAGTTATGCACACACGAATTAGCAGCAGACTCAGAAGTCCCTGTGCCTCGAGTCCAAGTGCTGCCAGACAAAAGCTGGCTGCAGTCACTTCCCGAACATCCCAGAAAAAAAGAGACTCTCGCTCCACCAGCCAGTCCCCTTGCAAATTTCTTCCAAGAGCCTGAGATCCCATGAAATGGTCAGGTTCACCAAAGTGGGCTGAAACCAGTCCTACCCTAATTTCCATCCTCCCCTCCAGGAAGCCCTTTCCAGTGCAGCACCTCCGGTCCTTCCCTCCAGCCACAGGAGGGATCCCCTATGAGTTAATGCTAAACGTAGCAACAGGCAAGATTTGTGAATGAACAGGCCAGAGGACTGTCAGGCCAATCTTCTCACAATGATGGCTTATTCACAAAAACTGGGCTTTGAACAACCTAATTAGGACTAGGAATACATCATCTGGACAGTACTGAGAAAAGTGAAATATGTTGCAATTGCCAACGCTTTCTATTGTTTCCAGTATCAGCTGAGCAGCCAAGGAAACCTCCTTCCTTGAGCAGGAAAAGGGCACAGCAGGCTCCAGATGCCTCTGCTTGTGCAATCTGAGGACACTCCAGTGAAAACTCCAGGCTGAGGAGCAGCAGCTGGGCCCTATTCCCTTCTCCTTCGTGTTCCAAACTAGCCCACATGTGATATCCCCATCCATCAAGACCTGAGCCAGCTCTGGTGATGGCCACAGCGGTCACTCCACTGCCCGGAGTTAAAGCCCAGGACTGAAACTCAGCCTTAAACCCCCTCTAAAGGGGCATTTGGGGGCACAGCACCTGCAGGCAGCAGTGACCCAACCACCCTTCTGTCCTTGCTGGCATTCCTTTGGCTGATGCTCCGTACCGAGGAGGGCACTGCAGGCCTCTGGTGGGGTTATCACTTGCCGTGGAGGGAGTGATTTCATCCATCTCCACACAAATGAGGAAGCTGAGCACCTGTCCTTTCCCACCCAGGCTTTCCATACCCAAATCTCCACTGGTGGCCTCCCTGCCACCAGCCAAAAGGTGACATGGCAGAGCCCAGGCGTGAGCTGGAAGAATTAATCCTCCAGCATTTGGAGGAGGATGGAGCCAGGGAAGACTTTCTTTCTTTAAAAGTACAACTGTTGTTCTGTTTTCCTCAGGTACAGATTCATTAGCTCTTGACTGGCTCTCCTGGCTTGCTGACTACTTGTGGAAAAAGCCATTTACCCTGGTGAATGTCAAGGTTAGTTCAAACCGTCCTTGTCATCAGTCTCTCTGGCAGAAGGTCAGGGAGAAGCTTTCCTCAAATGGGCAGCATCAAACAAAGCAGAGGCTGACTTAACTCATGTGAGGAAAGGAGACCTTCCCTGCTAGGCAGTAAGGACAGGAGATTAACCCCTCTCTCTCCCCCAGCTCCTGTGGGGCTGCCTCCAGCTAGCCACCTGTACACCCACGGGGCCGATCACATCCTCATCTCCCCTTGCTGGCAAGAACCACCCGGGCACACCAAACCTTCCAGGGAAGACTCATCCTCCAAAAATGTTATCCCAGCAACAGCTCGTGTGCCTTTTTTTAAATTGTTATTACTTTTTAGCAATTATTACTATTGTTTGGGCTTTCAGTTTAATTCTTACACCTCCAGCACCACAAGCTTCCTCACTAGGTCATATGGGAATCATCACAGCACATGGCTAAACAATAATGACCCATTTCATGATACCTGTTAGCTTGGGCTGCTACAGAACATGATGGGATGTCTTCAAGGTGGTGGGAAGTCCCTCCACATATGCAAAGAGAGGCACATGTGGTACTTAATGAAAAAGGAAAAAAAAAAGGTAAAAAAGGGGGAAAAAAAGGAAAAAACCAATCCTGCTAAGCCTCTGTACCCTTTTGTGTGCTGCGAGTGAGTGGCTCAAAGGATAATTAACTTTAAAAGGAAATATTTTTGGAGGTAACACTTTTGATAAGAATACCACGGGTAAATTACAGGAAAAGCTCTCTGGCACCTGGAATGGGTTTCATCCACAGGGCTTTAGCATAAGAAAATGACTGGGAGAACAAGAGAGGAAACTTTTGGTGCTCCTTTCATGCTCTCCATTCACATGGGAAGATTTAGAGGATTTTTTCAGCAGGAGGGAGTGGTGGTAAATTGTAAATGGACTCATCACAGAAAAATACTGAGGTTTTGAACACTCAATCTTGCACAGCATTACCAGCTTGCTCCTAGGGTTTCACTCTCTAGCCTCTCCTAGGCCAGAAGGCATGGGCCAGCTCTGAGGGTCCCATCCAGAGAGCCACCTCTGCCACCCTCTGAGGGTGCTGGGACCAAAGGGAGGCAGAAAGGATGGACATGTCCCCACTGCAAAAGGCAGAGCACACCCGTGGCAAACAGACACAGTGAGGAAGAGTAAATATTAGGGAAATAAAATATTTGCTGTCTTACAGCATTTCTCAGCTGGGAGACCCAGAGCCTTCTGCAAAAAACTCATTAGGAATCTTAACAGAGAAGGGAAAAGTGCGGCAATTATGAAGATTCAACTCAAAATCTTTTTGGAGATCGTAGCAGCTTTTGAATTCTCTCACTCACCTATAAGGCACAAGAGAAGCTTGGTCTGAGAGTTCTGGTGCAGAAGAGCTCTCCTGTAAAGCAATACTCACCTACAGTCAATTAGACATTAGCCGGTGCTTTGAAGTTTAGAGCCTCTGAGATTCTTCAAAGAAGGTCTATTTTGAACCAGTATTTCAGCCGAGGTCAAACACGGCACCCAGACCTCGCTTCAGACTCCTCTGCCCTCGCAACAACAAACATGGTTTGTGGTATTTCTAATTTGTGGAGGTTTCTGAGAGATGAGCAGATCAAAAATGTAAATGGCTTCAGCCCTCAGGTCAAGCAGGCAATCTGTGCCAGCGTGTGAAGGAAATGAGTATGACAGTTCACAAAACGTTGCTCCCAGGAATAAGAGCTCTCCGTTTCCTAATAAGCTAATGGTGGGCTTAAAGAGGACGCTCCGAATCCGTCTCCCTCTGAATTTCCTCTGGGCTGCAGCTGGAGAGCAGACCCTGGGCCTGTCAGAAGACAGATCTGTCTACTTGGAGGGCCCAGGCTTGGACCTAACTTTTGGTTTCCTCATGTTTCAGCATCTGCCTGACTCTCTGGGTCGGGATTCAAAGGGGCCTATGCTTTCTACCCCTGTGCAAATGAGTCCAGCAAAAAACCCTTCCCTGCTTTTATTGTCTGCAAGACTCCTTTCCACACTAATTCTGCACTTGTGAAACACTCCTGCAAAATGAAGCCAGAGATGTACAAGGCCTGTCCTGTCTGCTTCCATTAGGGATGGGGAGCATTCCTATCAGTTTGAAAGTAGGTCGAGGCCTTTTCATGTTCATTCAGTTTTCAGGTTTCATTTTTACACACACGCACATATTCTAGGTGGGGCTGATGGCACTGTCTATTACTGAGGTTGTATGACACTTCCCATTATAAGGGACTGTTTCATTTGCTTATAACTTTGCCAAACTCAAACCAGACTTTTTCTGTAATTGCAGCTTCCAGCTGCTGGAAGAGGGGCCTTGGAGAGAGCAACGGGAATCATTTTTCCCTGGGTATCTCCAGGTCTCAGAGACACAGAAAAGGAAACAACTTCATTTAATGGGGGGAGAAGAGGACACATGAGGAAGACTGTGAGGGTGGAAAGAAATCCACAGGATAACAGGTCAAGGAAAATTGAAATATGGGATGGGAAAGATGGGTTACAGCTGGCCTTGCTTGGGTGGACACAGACTCTGCAGAGAGGAGCCGGTGCTAAATGAGGAGGGGAGGAGAAAGGCTGTTTGGGCTAAGTCATGAGATAAAAACACTTGAAGGAATAAAAATAATAATAATTTTTTTAAAAAACAGACTCTGTGCCTGGGCAAGCAATGAGGCTGGGAGTCAGCTGATGGCAGCAAAACAGTGGAGCTGGACAAGGACATGATGGTGGGACAGGCTGGGTGAGGAAGCAGGAACAGAATCCAACCAAAGGGTCGGTGCAGAAGGTCACTGAATCACACCAGTTGGTCTGTGTCAATGGGAAAATGTCAGGGATGTCCCACAGTAAAGGAAGAACTTTGAATGAACTTCCCAACCTATCCTGGAAAAATGAAAGCAGCACAAAGCTGAGTTCAACAGACACGGTCTCCTTTGCTTAGAAACAGGCATACTTGTGCTCATCAGCAAGGGAAGGAGAGGTCTTTCAGCCCCCTTATCCCAAAACAGCATCAACTTCTGCCACTGCTTCCAGCATAAACACTGGGTATGAGGGAAAAAAAAATCATAAAATGATCACTAAGATGAAAAATAAACCACATTGACAAAGATTACCTGAGCGGTGAGAGGAAAGAGCTACAGAGGAAAGCCAGCCAAGCATTCATGGGCAAGTGCTTCCTTTGAGTCTCCCTGTGACCCTGGAAAGATGAGAACTGAGGCGCCCCAAACCCCTAGTGAGTTCTGTAAACACAAGTTATGTCTTCCCTATCACTGTATTTCCTGACGTAATTCCAAGGTGCTATTTGCATATCCAGGGATCCACAAAAAAAAAAAAAAAAAAATTAGGTGAGATCATGAGGTAAAATTAGACTGGGTGCAGATGGGAGAAGGTTAAAACTACTCTTTTGCCTCCGTGCTTGGAGCTGGGAGGCGCGAGAGCATCTCGCAGTAGGAACGCAGCACTGCGGAGATAATTTGTGTCAAATTGAAGCTCTGCATTGACAGCTAGCTAAGTACAATAACAATTATAATAATAAAAGCCAGGCCCCAGCACATGCTGCGTGCACGGACATCTCTTGCCCTTGAAAATAGCAAGGGAACAGTGGAGCTCTGTGTAACTATCACTTAAGTAAGCTGAAAAACGCATGAGCTAAAAGCGAGTGTGTTTCCAGATGAATTGAAGAGAGGAGTTTGCTGATGCAAAGTCTTAAATACAGGTTTGAAATGGAAAATTCACTGCTGTAATGCCTCGGAAGGTGCCACAGAGGTTTTGCAAAAGGAGCAAAAGGGAAGGTGTTATTTGGAAGGATCCCTGCATTGTAGAGAACTGGACATCACCCTAAAGTTTCCCTTAACCAAGTGCACTAATAGTGCTGCAGGCCTGAGGTTCTGCTTCTCCTGCTGGTGGCTGCTGACAATCGCTCTGGACCACACTTGTGCCCCAGAGCTTGAGGCAGACCTCAGGAGCACTGAGTCACCACATTCCTCTGGCACAGTGGGTCATGGAAATGGTGAAACGCTGGAATCTAAACCAAAAACCACCACCGGAAAAAAAAAGTAGGGTTTGGAAGGGAAATAAAAGTTATCCCCGAGGGTTTAAAACAACCTCTAACTACAAATGGCTTGGGTGAATTCTTCCTATGGACAGACTGTTCTACATCTCCACACGTATTCTTGCATCCTTCTTTGGTGCATCTGGTGTAGACTAAATTCAGTGCCCATCTGACGCAGCGTGGCAAACTGTACACAATAACAAACCCAAAAGTCACATTGTTCCTTCAGCTGTCGCTCCCCAAAGGGCAGCAGATGAAAGTTGCACCCTCTGTCCCAGTGGTGGGCGTTTGGGAATCTGGGAGTCTACAGCTCCTGTGCTGAAACTTGGACTGTGGCTAGAGGTGAGCATAGCTACAACATGCCAATATGCCATCAGTTTTTTAGGAGAAAAATGCATGCAAAAGGAGAAACAATTAAAGCCAATTCAAATCAAGTTCTTAAAACTTAGGAAATGCCAAACTGAAAGTTGCCTGGTCAACTTTAATTTAGGTTCCTTCCTGGTACAATGGAATTTTGATTCAGTCTTTAATTACACGATCACTTAATGTTTGTTTCACAAGATCATTTCCTCATTCAGTGCAAAGCAGTTGCCCAGGCAACCTTCATCTTTGCATTTTCAAATTTTGAGTGCTCAATTCAACAGTCTTTAGGAGGAAAAAAAATAAAAAAGGGAACATTTGTATGGAGTAACTGTGGACCTGGTCTAGGTGGTTTCCTTGGGGACGTGTGGTGCTTCTCCAACAGGAATGAAGTTCTCTGAGAGAGTGAACACTCTTCCACAATAATTGTTCTGGCAGCAATCGTGGCTTCCCTTCCCCAGCCAGAACAAGGCTGTGGGTGACATGTGCTGCTCTCTCCCGAGGTCCATCACAACAGGGAGCAATGCTGAGCTCCCAAAAGATGCTCAAGCCCTCTCCAAAGGCATGAAGCCGGCCTCCAACCAGCAGGTGAAGCTGTGGTTTAGGCTCTGGGGTGATTCCCAGCTGCCAGCACTCACACCCAGCATGGGCAGGATGGCAGAAAGTGAGATATGCTTTTGGCTATCACGGCACTCTGTTAGTTACTGTTCCACCCTGGCCCCCAATTAACTCCCTGCTCCAGCCTCAAATCAATTAGGTTTATGCCCCTGCCCAGTTCTCAGTGTGCTCCAGTCTCACATCAATTCTGCCTGCAGTGATTTAACAGTGATTTAGCCCCTGTCTCAAACGTACCACTTACCCCCCATGACATTGCAATCGTTCTACATTTATTTTCTCCTCTTTTCTATGCTTCTCCCCACCCCTCCTCAATATGGGAAATTTGTCAAAGCACACCCTTTGCCTGGAGTTGTTTTGCTTTCACAAATTAGCACTTTCCAGTAACAAAACGGTTTGCCTAAAAAGAAAAAAGAAAAAAAAAAGAAAAAAAAAATCTCCACACAGCCTCTGGTGAGAGCTCTGTGGCCTCAGCTGATGGTTTCCTTCTCTGGCAGCCTTGTGCTTCTACACTCCTCTTTAGCTCTCCTGGCTTTCTTCTGGGGATTTCAATATCAGTGAAGCCAGCAGCCACTGTGTTTTCTTATGATGCTCATTCCACATTTTTAATTTCGGGAATGCCTTTGCAAGGCTTCATCCTTCCAGGTTTGCTCTTCTTGTGCACCCTGAGTGGACTTTCTCTGGACAGGAATTCAAATCTGAATGACCACAGCCATAAAAGTCTCATTTTCAGTCCACCAGGACCAAGTGGACTGAAATAAGTGCCCCGATAAGGCTCCAGCCTTGCTGGAAGGAACAGCACTGGGACTCTGCCTGAGGGGCACTTTGGTGTCTTGGGAAGGTGGAGGCAATGGTGATGGCATTTGGGATGGGTCTTGAAAATGGGAGCTCATTCCCATTGCAACACACAAAAAAAAATGCAACAAACAAAACAAACCCCCAAGAAAGGCAAACCCAAACTTTTCTATTCTAAGCCTTGTTTCAGCACTAATTAGGACTTCCATCTCCCCATGCCAGGTGGAGAAGGCAAACAGGGATTATTCCTTTTCCCCATTACACAGCCACACCACCCAAGCCACCAAACAGCCACAGGCAGCAGCTGTGTCCCAGCACTCCTCGCTGGCAGGAGGGTTTGCCCCTGTCCCACTCATCCCCCAGGAAGTTCCAGCTTTGGCCTGCAGTGAGCTGCCCCTCAGCAAGGTGGGACACCCAGAACTGAGGGCTGGGGGCGAGGTGGCAGCCCGGGGTGCTGCAGGTGACACAGGCAGTGTCACCTGCTGCCAGGCCATGGACAGGTGCCAGCCTGGCACTGCCGGCTCCGCTCCTTTGCAGTTGCACAGATTTAGCCTCAGCTCAGCTCCTCTGGTCCTCCCAGCCCGCCTGCTTCTGGAAACTGGAGATATTATATTCCAGGGTGCTAAAGCGTTTGTATATCCCTGCCTTATAAAACATGCAAAAATGCCATCTGCAGTTAGCATGACTAACTCCAAGCACACAGTCCTACTACATTTCCCCTCGCAGCTTTCTTCCTTTCATTGCTAAACACTTTTCAAGAAAGAAAGAAAAATCCATTTTTAGTGCTAATGCCACCTGCAGGTTGAAGAAAAACAGTTGCAAGATCCCTGAAAACTGAACAAACATGCCTTTTCGACCCCCCCTCCTTCCCTATCTAACCACAAGGAATGTTCCTGTGCAACTGCACCTTTTTTTCTGAACGGAAATGACTTTGTCCGTTGGAAAAGTGACCTTTTCTCACTCTCAGATAACACAGCTTGTCTTATCTGCTGGTGGAAACTTCCACCTGGCTGGTTGCTAGTGGTTTGTGGGGAGCCTAAAATTAAATCAGCAATTTTCTCTCATGTTGCTTCTGTAACTGCTCCTGGCTCCCCTGCCCTGATGGGATGTAGGGATCTCAGTTGCCAATGTCCCATCCCCAAGAAGTCTAATTTACATGGACACTCAAATGTGTATTCATCCACCTGCCAAAAACCGTCTGGAGAGGCTTCATGCAGTATTTGAACACTAAATACAAACACTGCTGTTGGATGCACAGCCCCCCCTCCCTGACTGACACGGCTGGATGCTCCAAACGCGAGCCTGGGAGCTGCAAACTCCTTATTTTGGCACAGAATGCCTTCACCGTGCTGCTTTTGAGCCTCATCTCAGTTCTTTAAAGTGGGGTTAGTGACTCCCGACAGATTTCCATGAGGAAGAACCACCTTGTTGTGAAGAAGAAACTAACCCTAAACACACCTGGCCAGGCTCTGTTATTTAGCTCCACCTTAGTGCCGCCAGCAGGACCGCCCGTGGCTGCTACCTGCCAAAACCAGTCATGGCACACGTTTTTCCCTCCACAGAGACCCATCCACGTGTTCTCCTCCCAGGCCCAGGCAGCACAGCTCTCACACCAGCTCTTCCCCTCCAAATGCTGCCGCTGGGAACGTCACCACCACCAGCAGTTCATCGTTGTCGTTGGTGTTACGCTTTCAGTCGCGTCACGGACCCTGCTCTCAGTCTTACAGTGATTTTTCCTGCTGTGTGAATTCTATCTGGGAAGCAGTGAGCAGAGCTGGAACAGTCAAGTGTGTTTGACTTTGCCCTCGCCCCGAAGAGGGCATCTTGGACCTACATTTTGTAACCATTGGACTTAAGTACAGGAGACTGCGCAACCTCTGACACAAAGTAACGCGGAATACGATGACATAATGTTATAAGAACAGACAGAAATAATGTGGAAAAGCCCTTTCTGGCTCTAATAGGCAGCTGGTGACACAGGTGAAACACCTACTGTACCACTTAATAAAATTATTTTAATTTAGAATGGGAATGAAGAAATGGAGCCAATTACCTTAGTGGATCTGACAGGCAACCCTAAATGGATCCTTGGTTTGGGCCATTTTTATCCCTATGAATAATGATAAAATGACTCAGAAGAGATGCCTGAGGAAACACTGCACGCTCCCAGCCCAGATAATATTAATAAGGCAGGCTCCCAGCTGCAGAGACAGAAACCCGAACAAATCATCGTGTTTTCACTTGTGCCCCCTTTTCTTTGACCGAATTAGAGGAGAGGAGGGTGGGGAGAGAAGAGGAAGGGGAGAGGATGGGGGGGGGAGTGCCTGCCCTCCCACACCTGAGCAGATGACAACGTCCCTGTCACCTCCAGGCACGCTCCTGAAGGAGTTTGCAGCGTTTCCGTGGGCAGAAATAATATTCGTGGCTGCACTTAGCTGGGTTAAAAAAAAAAGTTTCAGGGCAAAGAAACGCTGCTGCCGTAGGGTGTGGAGGGACTGAGAGTCAGGAGCAAGGAGGAACACTGTACCCCCCCTCAGTGAGAAACAATAACTATTTGTGGAGGGTGAAAGTACAGGAGGGATTTGCTACCCCCATGGACAGGTCCAGGCTCTGGCCCGGGTGGACAAATGGTCTGTTCCAGTATGGCAACTCCTATTTTCCTGTGAAAATACAGATTTCATGGTGCAAGATCAGTTCTGTCAGATTAAATCAAAATGCAATAATCACTGAGCAATTGCCATCTGATATCTAAATACCCCCACCAGCCTTATCCTACTATTAATTTTAAAACAGACACCTCAGAGAAGGAGGATTTTTTTTTCCCAGGGAGAGGAATAAAAATCCTCTGAAGTGATAAAAATTAATCTCAATTCATGTTAGTTTCAGTGACAGCGATTGTACCAGGCACACAGGCTGTCCGGTGGTATTTCTGGGATGAATTCTGCATCTTAAAATAAGACAGAGAAGCCTGAGAGATGTTGTTTTGTAGGAAGAATTCCTGCCCACCCCTCCCTTCTCCAAAAAAATCATCTTCCACTGCAACTTCTGGGCAGAGAGGCCACGGGAACCGCTGTGCCTTTAAGACCAGATGTAACCTGCAAATCAAAAGGCCACAGCATTCACCCATGTCATTGTCCCCTGAAAGATCAAAACCTCATTATATACTTGGTGGAATATCTGTTCTTTTAAAGGAGTTTACATATTTCTCCTCCTTTTTTTTTTTAATTTTATTTTTCTGAGAGCCCCCACCACTTCTCCTTTTCTCCATCTATTCTTATCACTTTCGAATTGCAGAGATCTATTTTCAGATGAACGCACTGAACAAAACCTTCATCTGGGTATTTTTTTTTCCCCCTCTCCTCTCTCTTTTTTTTTTCCCCTCGTTTTTTCTTTTCTCCTTTTTTTTTTTTTTTTTTTTTTTTATTTCCCAACATGGCGGTACGTGCTTATGCCCGCTATCTGCATAAGTCTTTTGTGTATTGCTAATGGAGTGCTGGAATTGTGGCAGCTCTGAGCAGGGAATACATGTGAGCAACAATATGCTGACAGACCCCTCAGTGGAATCTAATCTGTTCCAGCTCATGCACTCCTCAGAAACTATTTAACTTTCATTAAACTGTGTTTGATATCAGCTAAATAGAATGCATACGGCACCAATATAGCTCATATGGTCTCATTCATTCGATCACAGCAGTGCTTTTTTCTTATATTTTCCCCCCACTTGTGTCAGTACCCGGTATAGCTGGGTAAATAGGAGACCTTTGAAGATATAGTTAGTACTCAGATTTCTTTATTCTTTTGTGCTGGTTTCTTAGTGTTGAAACAGTGATTCATGTATGTCTCAGACAGCCTCCATTAATTTCATGTAATGTAGCTTTTATCTCGTAGCTGGGACAACTATCTCCAGCGCTGTCTCCCTATAGCATCTCTCGCGCAGCAGCCCCTCCGCCTCCCCACCTCCCCCCCAGCGCCCCTTTTTCTCTCACCAGCAGCTCATTTCTGGAGAATTTACTTTTGTTTTCTTACGCTGGGTGGGTGGGGGGGGGGAATAAATAAAAGAGGGCTAAGATTGCAGAGGAGAAGTAAGGTAAAGATCTCCCCGTCCGCGTGGATGTCTTTATGTCTCGCGGAGGGAGGAAAAAAGGCAGGGGGAGCGGGGAGGGGAGGGCTTTGGGGGGAGTGGGCTAAAATATCTTTCGTGGCAGCGGCTGGATAACAGTTTTTTTAACCTATTCACAGCGCACTAATTTGATTATGAATGCAGCACAGTAGGAGCATGCAGTTTCTGGGGAGCGGGAGGAGGGGGCGACGGGCACTGGATTTACAAGCCGGGGCTGTTCAAAAGTTTGAACGGTCAAATGCGCCTTAAAAAAAAAAAAATTTTTTTAAAAATTATCAAGACCCAAATCTCCCTCCAACAGTCATGAACCCCCAAAAATGTTTTTAAAAAATCCCCAACGCCAAAGCAGCCAGCCCTTCAAACCACAGAGAGCCGCAGTGAGTGTGTTACCACCACAAATAAACATTGCGAGTCCATTTGTAAATAAAAAGACAAAAAAGCCGGTTTGCTCCTTTTTTTCCCCCCCTTTTTCTTTTTTGCCTCTTGACTGATCCAAATGCATTAAAGACTTCTTCACCTTACAAGAAGGATGGAAGAAGGAAAGCAACATCAACTTGATTGGGAAAAGTGAAAGCGATTACCTTACGCTTTCTTTCAAGATTTTTTCCAATTACGTTTTATTAAGTCCAAAGGAATAATCACAATTTTTTTTATATATTGCTTAAGAGAAACAACATGGGGTCCTTTGGTAGAGGGAACCCAATTATTTGGGATATTATTTCGCGAAACCTTTTCATTTTATTAGTATACCAGAGGGTTTTCACATTCGCCAGGCTAAGTCCTAACTATTATTACTTTTTGGGAAGAAGTGTCTCACCGGGGCAATTAATTCTGTGCATTAACACTGGTCGCTGCTTTGTCGCACGTTTTAAACCGGAGGAGGAACGCGAGCTCCCTGCGCGATTTATCATCCAGTTCAGAACGGGGTCACCGACGCCAGCCCAGGTAATACAAAATGAGCTTTTTTTAGAGGAGATTTTGCTGTGCAGCAACTTTGCAAAGTCCCAAGCAGCACCCGAGTTTGCTGGCGCTCTGAGCACAAGCCCTGGGTCTCCAGGCAGCGGCTGCCAAAGGGAGAACACAAACGTGCCCTATCTGCTCCCTGGAAATCAAATCCTACTGCAGCAACTTCGCTCCCGAGCCCGCAGAGGCTGCGCAGGCAGGGAAGGGCTCGCTGCTAGCCAGCCAAAAGGCTGATCCAAAAATTATGGAGATAAGCTTATTGACATTTTTACTGTACGCTATTAATCTTATTAATAGCGTTAACAAAGGCTAATTGAAAATGCATCATCTGTAATCACGTCAGTCTTCGGTTTAGGGCATTTTTGTCAAAGTAAACCATAGAAGAGTAATTCACACTCTGCTGCTGTTTGCCCTCAGTTTTGGGGAGGCAAGAAGGAGGACGGGCTGATTTCACTCAGCTCCACACAGCCCCGAGTCAGAGGCAGCGAAATTAACGGCTGCGGTTTCCGGCACTGTGAGCCCAGAGATAAAACCAGCTTTAGGCTTAGCACTGCAGGATGAGCGTGCACGGGGCCAGGGGTGGCAGAGGCAATGCTTGCCCCCTTTCTGCTGCAGCCAACACTGGACCCTGGTCCTGGCACCTGTGCTGCAGGTACCAGCAACGGGAGTTGCCCGTCCTGATGCTTTTCCATTCCAAAACCAGGCCAAAACAGCAATTTTTGTCACAAAAATATTGTTGGAGGACAAGGGACAAGCAGGCACATGGGAAAGGCACCTGGGGAGCAAAGATGTTTCACTCTCCAGCAAGCAACAGGAAAACCCAAAGAGCAGCTGTTGCACCTCCTAACGTGGTACAACAAGCGCTGTGAAGCCTCTCCCAAAGGGATGGTGCCAGCACAATCCCACAGCCACACACAGCCAAAATGGCCACTGAAAGGCTCCATGGCAGAGATCCCTCAGCTCACCAGGAGGAAAAGCGCCACCGCTGTCATTGCAGCATCTCCCCACTTGCCCTGTTGCAAGGCCACCTCAAAATTATGTTGCCCCATTACCTTGCAAATTAGAGGCAGCACAGCCCTGACCCGTGCTATGGTCACCCTGGGCATCCCCACAGCACTGGGAAGGGTGCTGGGTATGGGTTGTGCCCTGGCACAGGGAAGGGTGCTGGGTATGGACCATCCCCAGCTCTGCTTGCCCAGGAATTTGCACTGTTGCTCCTCCTCTGGACGCTCCACATTATTTTATCTCTGCTTTGGGACAGTTGGGGAAGTGCCACTGATCCCCCTGGCACAAAGTGACAGCTTTCACATCATGGAAATTCAAGATTTTGGCAAAACTCACAAGCTGCTCACACATCTCCAGACCCTTCCCCAGGACAGGGGCAATGACAGCACTGGCCACAACCACGCTTTGCAACCCAGAAGAGCTAGCCTCTCAAAGCCAAAACAGAGCATGCAGCAACGCACAAGCCCCCTCACACCCATTTTTTAAACAAACTATTTCAAGTTTTCTGCAAAACCCATGCTGCTGAGCACTGCTGCCAACCACAAACAGCAGGATGGGGGAAGAGCTGAGGCCGGAGCGGCGGGAATCGCGGGAACACCGGCGAGCAGCCGCCCGAGCGCTGCGCAGCCAGGTAGAGCTGAGAGGCATCTCTGATTCATAATCTCCGCTCAACACTTCTCCTGTGCTCTAATGAAAACCGTGGCATATTGGTCGCTCTCGCTGCCAAGTGATATGGCCATGCCCTCTCCACAGTATCCAGCTACAAACACGCTTGATGGGCACTCTCTGGGGGGACTGCCTGCGCTGGTTTTACATTGCTAACATATGTAGGTACACCTGAAAGCTGCAGCCTGCCACTTCTCGTGGACCTCGCTGGGGTACCTTTGCTCTTTTGCCACCAAGGGTTAATTTTCTAATGGCTGCTTTGCTGCTGAAGCTGGCCAAGTTTTTCATCGCCTGCAGAGCACCACAAGCTGTGATTTGGAGCCAGAAAACACCATTAATTTTCTAAATAGGAAGGATCACATATGTAAACTGTCTGGGTCTATAACCAGTTGGGCAGGTAGAAGGCAAAGAGAAGGAAAGAGGATTTTTTTTTTTTTTTTAAACACCAAAGCAAAATCAACCCAAGGCTGCTGGCTGCACTGAAGTTTCTTGGCAAAGCTGGGCTCCCCCTTACCCCCACCACACACACACACTCTCTCGGCATCACCCATGGCAGTGCTCATTTTTACTGGAAAAGGTCAGCTGGATGATTTATTGAACAGTTATTGAAGCTTTTTTTACATGAGGCTGTATGGAAGAGTTACTGGAAAATTGAAGGAACCGGCTCGTGGTTCATAGCAGAACCAGGCCCACAGCTTCCCCAGGGCAGCGTGGCCTAATCCTGCCCCAGGAGAGTCACTGTCAGCTCCCCTTTGTGCCCTTGGAGCTGGCAGGTGGCCTTGGAATTCTGCTAGAGCAGAGGGCTGACACAGTGGGGCCTGGTGTTTGCTACCCACACCACCTCCTCCCAAACACCCATGGCAGCCGATGCCACAGGGATGTCTGGTTGCTTTCAGCCAGGCACACGCACCAGAACAATCTTCTGGTGGTGCAGAAGGAAAAGGTGAAGCTCTAGGGGCTCTCCTGCCCTGGGTGCAGCAGCCCACATCCCCTCCTGCCACTGGCCGTGCCTCAATTTCTCTATGTACAAGCTGGTGTGCAGATACTGACCACAAAGGGGTGCTCTGGGTCTTAATTAATTAATTAACACCTTGCACAAGGCACTTGGAAGGTCTTTGGTGGAGGGGACTGCCAAAGTTCATATTATCAAGTGACTTAGGAGGCCCAAATTTTTTTTTTAATCTGTTTTTTCGCAAGTCTTTCAGGCAACATTTGGCACTGCACAATTCAGCTTTCCAGCTTTTCTGTGCCCCTCCACAAATACTTTGGAGCTGCCTTCTCCTGCCTTTGTGAGCTGAGAAGGGCAGGACCAAGGGCTCCCTCGATTGGCAACCACCACGCTCAGATCCAGCACCCCCCAAGTCACCGGGGACACCCCAGCTCCCCAAGGCAGAACAAACCCTCTAGCTGCAGACCAGGGCAGAAAAATTAAATTTTTTCCAAGTTACTCAATACAGCAAAGACACAAGGAAACATAGGGCTTTTCCACTTTCAGGTGCTGTGTAAATACCAAGGCAATCATAGGCTGCTTGCAGCTGTGATTGCACCGTGACCTCCCAAGGCCTGATCCTGCACTTATTCCCCACTGCAGCAGTCATCCCAAGCAGATGCAAGAACCACGGCAGGATCAGGGCCTTAATTAGTTCAATATTCTCCCCCCACCCTCTGCCTTTCTCCACTTTCCCTCCCAAGGAAGAGTATTATTCATTAAGGGCTGAGCAGAGCCCACCGGAGCTCGTTTTAGCTGAGCTCTCCCTATGATCTTCCCAAGCCTTTAGCAGGGAGCGAGCCTTGGACTCTCTTTCATGGGCTGCATTGTGACCTGGCTTCAAAGTGTGCAAAGAGGTTCCACGGCTCCCTTTGTGCTGCACAGTCTCTTAATTGCACTTTTAAACACAGTGTAATTTTTGTAATTAACATTATGGTTTCAGAGGGCAGAGAAGCCTGCTCTATGCTAATTACAAACTGGAGTAGTCGGAGTAGAAATCCAAGGCTCCGGTTGCTGGGGCCGAATGCAGTTTTTATGAAGGATTTCAAAGCTCCTCCGTGGGCTCTGTGTTCTGAGTTATCATTAGCATTTGATAACATAAAGAATTTTTATAACATGTGACAGATTTCGATGTGAAGATCTCACCTGATAACTGGAAAATTTACATAAAGATCTTCATTAGCTCTCTGCTCACATTACTGCGAGCGGAAGAACTACAGCGCGCTGTCTCCCTGCAAGATGGGGCTGGGGAGCCCAAGAATTTGTGCTTTATAATAAAATTTATAGTACCTTATGAGGGGAGGTTATAATAATCCTCGATGATGTTGGGAATCTGAGCAATTCAGAGTGGAAGGGAGCACGAGAGGGGATGGGAAGTGATATTCCAGGATTGCCACGCAGCAGAGACCGCCGGATGTGGCAAAAGCCATAAAACATCCCTGAGCAGCTGCTCAAACCCCCTTCAGATGCCCCAGCATGGGCCAGGACCCATCAGGCTTGATCCCATGGCCATCACAACAGTCTGAGGTGGCAAATAAGGGTTTACCATCATTCCTGGTGCCTCTCCGCTTGCTGCTGGGCAGAGGGCGGCCGCATCTCTGTGGGATGCATTGCCCTCCCCAAGGAATACTTCCTTTGCTGTTATGGATACAGAGCCTCACATCATCACAAAATTCACACCACCCAGAAACCATTCATAAAAGTTGATTGTGTCCCTCTCTCTTACAATCATAATGTCCCACGGCTTCTTCTGGGACTACACACAGCATTTCCCAGGCACCTGCACTGCCCCAAGACCTTTCTATTTCCTGGTGAAAGCAGCCTGGCTGCTTAATTTTCTAAAAGTGGGAACAATTACTTTTCTAAATGTTTCATACTTAATATAACCTTCAGTAAATAACTGAAATTGCTCACCAGCACAGTGTCACAAATTAAGAGCTGATGCCCACAGAGCTGCTCCATAGCACACTCCTGCCACACTGAACCAGCCAGGGATACCTCAGACAGGGATCTGAGCTATGGCCAGACCTTAACAATCTCATCACACCAACCTCAGCCTACCAGGCTTCCTCCAAGTCTTTTGATGCCATCAGTACCTGTTTTCTGAATTTCTTCTCGGGCTAAAAAACCTCCCCAGCACATTCAGCTTCAGGTAGAATAAACTCTCTTGCTCTTCCCACAGGAAAACCAAGCATTCCCACCAGCTGGTGCACAAGCTTCACTCCAAGTCTCCAATGGGACTGTTAAAACCACTGGGGGTCTCAGACAAGCCTTCTTACTCCTGTTGCATGTGCAAGAGCCACACTGGGACTGCCAGAGTTGCCTCTGCAATGGAATCTCCCTTTCCTCTACTTTTACAAGCCCAGTAGTTGGAGGAACCAAAAAGCAACCTTAGATCAATGATCAAACTTTCATAGTAGATGGCTTTTATTTTTACAAAATATTTGCTTCCAGCAGAGTATATCTTAATTTACGAATGCAGAAATCTGTCATTAAGCTTTGACCCAGCTTCATGGCATTGTCAAATGCAATAACGTATCTTTTAATAGTTTTATATCAAGTAAGGACATAACATATCATTAGTTTAAATGTATTTGCAAGCAATTACCCCCACCAGGATATTTGTGAATGCTCATGCAAAATTGATGAAATTCTGACATGCTTAAACATTGTTCATTTAGCTCTATTCCTTATGTATAGAAAAAATAGAATAAATAATTCTGCTGCCACTTGCAAACTACTGCTCGGCATTTTCATTCTGTTCGTGGCTTCTGTCCTGCCTTTAAACTATAGCCCTTGGTGATCATTTGGAAAAACAGTTTCATATATGTTTAATTTTAAATAGATGTACTAGATTATTCATTCCTCTTATTATTGTTCAATGCAGTAATTTAAACACTGACTAGATTTAGTGCGTGTCAGCTGCCTTTCTTTTACAAAATGGGATAAATTATTAAATGAGTAGAGGTTGTTTGACAACGGGTTTTCCACTACTTCACAAAAGAAAGACCTTTGACATTCAGCTGTCTTTTGCAAAGAATAAAGAGCAAATCAATTAAGCCTCTATCCTGTGGTTCAAAACACACTGTTATGGCTCATTCTTGCTTACCTCTATGTTGATTTGGGAAGACTCAACCCATCTCAGTCATACCACGAGGTAAATTATTGATGGCATTGTCACGTTGCCTCGCAAGCTGCACTCTCCGGCTCAAGCACCTTCAATAGAGCCATACCTACAGCTCCTCTACTCCTTCCCAGACCTACAGAAAATTCCTATCAACCTCTGGCAACCATTTGCCACCCACTTGGATGATGTGTTTATTTTTGGCTGCTTCTTGCCGGGGCTCTGGCTTCCTAAGAAATGTCTTCATTGACGATGGTCAGGAACTTCTGTGTTTATGACTCCTGTGAGAGAAGATGTCCAAGGAGGTGCAGGGGACATCAGGTGCGAGGTGATCAAAGCTAATTTTATGAAGTTTTTTGGCTCTGTAGAAACCAAAAGTGAAGGGTTTTTTCCTCTGCCAGAATTAAGATTTTTGCGATTTCCCCAAGTGTAGTTGATCACCCCTCACATTTTTTCCATCGTGTTTTTCCACTTCTGAATGACACTAACATTTTACAAGCAAAGGGCTGATCCAGAGTAGAAATGAAAATCATTGGAAGTATGCTTGGAAAAAGACTACCCAGCCTGGGAGTCTCCCAGGCCCCTTCCTCACCTGTGAAGGATGCTTCCCTGCTATCTTTAGGCTGGAACTTCATTTAGTCCAGTTTCTAGCATCCCAAGTGATGGGATTTGCATTTGTTCCCCTGGGGCACTGCTCCTGCTAGGAAGCTCTCAGTACTGCTCAGCACCAGCTTTCTATTTCTCTCCCTTTTCCCTGCAGGACTGCAGCTTTTTGAGCAGTGTGACAGCTCACAGGAGGTCTTTGGGCCTGAGGACTGCCCCAAGGCCACCTGCACAGAGAGATACCGGGGCTGTGAGTGCCACCGTACAAGAGGGAGAGGTGCATATTTTTGAGCCAATGATTAATTTGGAAATTTAAAAAAAACCCTAAAGTTATGTCTTCCCATAAATCTTTCCTTGGCTGCAATATTTTTCCTCACAGCAGAACGGTGAAGACAACAGATGTGGGGTTTGTACCTGCATTTTCTCTTGGGGGGAGCATGTACACACCCTGCCCGGGAAGCGCTCGCAGAATTTTGCAAACTCCTGCAATCCCACTTTAGAGCATTGCTTCCTGAGAAAAGGTTAAACGAGGGTTTAAGTGCAACGTAATAAACCTTCACTGTTCATAAAGTCGTGTGATAAATGCACATGTGGTTACTCTGGATAAAAGCACCGAGGTCAGCAGGCAGAGCTGGGAAGCAGCAGCCCCACGGAGCCAGATCCCAGCACAGGGCTGCCCATCCATCAGCAGGGTGGGATGTTCCAGCCCATTCCCAAGCAGCTCACCCCGAGCTGGGATAACTCATCCTCCACAGAACACACCACCTGCACAAAATAAGAAACTTTTGGCACTTCCAAAAGGAGTACAGCACTGATTGTGGTGCAGGTGAGCAGAATGTCACTTCAATTATTATTGTTATTTTAAAGTGCAACTCTGATTGCTAGGGGCATCCCAATTTTATCGGGCTCATTTTATTTTCCCTACATATATTTGAATAATATGTCCTTTGCTAGCAATAAAAAACTGTCATATACCCCCTCACCACGAGTAGCAGTTTATATAAACATAGCATTGTCCTGATGAGCTCAGATATGAACCTCTTTGTTTATGGAATTTCTTCACAATCTGCAATATTTATGATTTAGAAAAGGAACCAAGGGGGAAATGGCCTGCAAGGAACTATTGTGCCTGCAGATTTGATTCACCAGGTAGGGATGTGATCACAGAATAACGATCTTGTTGAAAATAATAACACTAAAAGTAGTAGTAAAACAGTGTGCACTTCCAGTGTATCCCCCTCACTTTGGGAGACTCAATAACATGGCAATTTTAGCCCTGAGGGGCTAAAACTCAACACCAAGGTGGCCAGAACCCTTCCTTGTCAGCATTACAAGAGTGTTGAGCTGCTTCAGTGTGTGAGTGCAACCACCAAGAGCCCTGAACAGAGAAGGACAAGGACAGGTACCCTTGGTGACACATGGGACAAGAGACAGGGTTCATCCTCTGCAGCACAGGGACACTGGAGAGACGGTGTTGGTCTGAAGAAGCAGTAAAGTCTCACAAAGAATGGAGTAAATGGGAGAGAGATTTCCATCCTCAATTATGCCCAGACAATCCAGCTGGTGAGAGGGAAGAGGGATGTCCCCCGTGGGACACCTAGCAATAAGGACTTTACATCAGCGGCGCATCACGAGACAAAAATCACTCCGAGGAAAAAGATAAACAGAACCAGAGCTGCTTTTGAGAGGTTTCTTCAGGGTTTGTATCCTCCAACCACCACGTGGCCACAGCGCACAAAAGCTGTGAAATGCCACAGAGTGGAAGATCAGCCACATTAAAGAGGGCACTTCCTTCCCTCCCCCAGTGCTGGTTTGGGGCAGACAAACCCCAAAGCCAACCCTTAATACAACAACACTCGCTTGGAAGCAGAGGTGCTCCACCAGCCAGGCACTTGTTATCATGAGGGCCCAGCCAGAAACTGTTTTTTACAACAATTTCCTCCAAATTGGATTTTCATCATGATCAGAGAGCCATTTACTGGAAGCAATTGCTAATTACACACGTGTCCCCTGTAGGGAGGATGTACAGCGAAATGAGCATTTTGGTGGGAATTTCTCACACGTCGTACCTCCCACAATTTCACCCAGGGACATTTTCCAACAGGACAGGCTCAAAAGTTCTTCATCTGACTTCAGCAAGAGTTTTGGCTCAGCATCAGCACAGTCCTGTGAGAGTTTGCTGTATATGTTTTGGCCAATTACGAAACAAAACATGAAAACAAATACTCCTTGAATCACTCTGAAAATCCCACAGGACATCTTGTCCATCCTGATGACAACTACAATATTTTTCTTTAGTCTATTCCCACTGTGGTTTTCACTGGCCAGCATGGCATGGCTTTCCTAGATCTCTCAGGAGACCAGTCCACAGACCACTAGCCTGTATTATTTTTTCCACGGCTTGAAGTTTTCCTTAGCTCACTTTCATCCCATTACTCTTTCCACTTAAAACATCCCACATAATTCTCCTTATGCATACACCAGCAGCTTTCCTGTCTACCCAAACTCCTTACAGGAGACATCTTGAATTTTTTTGCTCCTAAAGAAGCCAGGCAGCCACATCTGCTGAGGATGGATTTCACTACTTTGGCAGGGAGCTGTCTGAAGATATTTACCTCCTGTGTCAGAGCCTACATTTATGGCCGTGTGAGCCTCTCACATTGCAGAGGAGCTTTAGTCTAAGCCCAGCTTTGGGTGGAAACTCACCCTGAACCCAGGAGGTTCTGGTTCCTCTCCCCAACACCCTTGAGTGCATCCAGCACCAACGTTTCTGGGTTACACACCTAAATAAAATGATGACTATTTATTTCCTCTTTCACATATGACAAAATAAAACAAATCACCCTGATAATTCCAGCATCTCACCTTGGGACCTGAAGGAGCTGCCTGCAAGAACCATAAATCCTTTTATAGATTTATGGCCACATGGTTACCTTGTGAAGAAGCACAGAATACTGGAATCATCTGCCCAGGGAGGTGGTGGAGTCACCATCCCTGGATGTGTTTAAAAAAAGACTGGATATGGCACTTGGTGCCATGATCTAGTTGAGGTGTTAGAACATGGGTTGGACTTGATCTTAAAGGTCTCTTCCAACCTAAAAATTCTGTGATTCTGTGATATCCAAATAAACCCACCTGGATGAAAACCGGGGCGTCAAATTTACTCCTGGAGCAACTCTGCCGAAGGCCCTGGAGTTCTGGACTTCAGAGCACAGGATTCTCCCTTTTCAGCTGCATGGGACTCCTTCAAAAAAGGTAAAATAGGAAGAGTAATGAATAACCTTGTTTTGTTTAGAGATTTGGGGACCTATGCAAGAGCTGGTCAAAGCAGCTGGGGTAAAACATTCTCCATCAGGAAACACCATTTTTTTGGATAGGAACTTTTTGCAGGAGCCAGCACATTCTGATAGAATTTCCTTTAGAACAAAAATTGTACCATGGCGTTTTGGTGAGAATAAACCCTAAAATTAAATTTCATTGGAACAGAGCAAGTCAATTATTCATTGCCAAAGAAAAAGCTGTTCTGAACTGTTACTTTGCATTATACCCCTAATTATAAAAGAAATACTGAATTGGAATGAAACCTTTTGATTTATTGAACCAGAACACTTTGACTAATTCAAAAGAGCATGTCCCAGAAATGTGATTTTTTTACAGGCAATTTCAAACTTTGTGCCAGTTGTTCTGATTCAGAACAGATCTCTGCATTTTGAAACCACAGATTTCCCAGTTAAATGGAAAGAGGATGCATGAGAAAACCCAACAGTTTGCACAAAACTGGGGGCAATATTACATGTAACATTGCTCCTCACACCCCCAGAGCTCACTGCCCACCCAGCCCAGCCACATCCCCACCCCTGTAATGTGGGGAGGAAAAGCAGTCACCAGGCTATTGAGTGGTTAACTACACAACTGGTACCTAATGGTCCTCATTTGCATGATTTTAATAATAATGAGCAAAACCAAACAGTTAACTTGCACTTTCTACCTCAGCAGAACGGAGCTGTAATTGTGTAGAGAATAATTTTATGGGTGAAGTGTGCCCTATATTATAAGAGATTAGAATAAAGTGCTCTAATATTCAATGTCTTAGCAGGTGCAGGCACTTACCTGGGCAATTAAAATCTTTTTAATATACAAATCACAGCCAATGAGACTACCAGCACGACAAACTGGATCTTTGAGGACATACTGTGTTTGTCTAAAATAGACTTTTGTTTGCTAGCAATAATTTCCCTAACTTTTGTTTAAAAGAGCAAATGATGAACGCAGTCAAATTGGCAGAAAATTATTTTTTAAAAAAATCTTATTTCTGGGAAAACATTCATTACGTCTCTACCTTTGTGTAATACAGGCATTGATACCTTTTACCTAATACCTCTTTAAAAAATAGCCATATGCAACAATTTATATTGTATTTTAAAATTGTATCTGCTAGGGGATTCCGGGCTGAATAGAGCTTGGCCTTGAAATAAGAACCTGATCATAGAAAGCACATGAATTTTCTTTAATTGATGGATTCATTAAGCTCATTAAATGCCCTGCTTTGTGCTCAGAGCATTCTGTGATGGTGAACAGGTGAGATAGGTGTAATGTTTCCTGTCAGAAAAAGCATTTCCCAGTTAGTCCTGAGCAATTTCACAACTTAAAAAAAAAAAAAAATTAAGAAAACTTGACTCAGCCACCCCCCAGCTCTGCACATAGAAACCACACTGGGTTAGTGTTAACTTGTGAATCTCTGCTACCTTTTAAAAAGCAGGATTTCGCACGCAAATATCAGCCAAAACGCAGAATTACTATCAGTGATTTTAAGGAGTGAAGACAGAGAGGTGAGGTTTGTCACCCAGGCCCGTCACTTCTCCCACCTTCAGTCCAGCCCAGGGATGCAGTCCCATCCTGCAGGAGCAGGGCAGGAGATGCTGGATCACCCACAGACCCACTTCCCAGGGCCCAGAAAAACAATTTGGGCAAGGACAGCGTATTGGTGTTGGCAAAAATTAACATCCCTTTCTCCTTGTTGCACGGTGGAAAACAACCCTGGTGGTTTCCCAAGCAGGAAGCAAAGCCTGGCAGCTTCCTCAGTCAATTCACACCTCTGCCTGTGCACAGAGGTGCAAATTGCACCTCCCAGAGCTGCCTCTCCTGGAAGTTTTATGCTAAGGGAGGGCAAGCTTTGCTGCACAACCACCCCTTGAGCATCTCCTCTCCTGGAAGGCAGCTTTCATCCTGGGACACTCCTGAACCACAGCTCCACAGCAGGGACCCCTGGGTCTGAAGGAATTGCCACAGCTCCAGTATTTGCAGTTACGGGGATGTGCAAAGCCTGTTCTGGCTGCACCAAGAGGGATCACAGCCTCTCCCATCTGGGAAACAGGCTGGGGAAGAGAGGTGCTGAGTGCCTGGAAGAAGCTGGAATAATTCAAGGCTGAAGGCAGACTGAGAAATGAGTTGTGTGAAGACCAACAGGGAGGTTCTGAACCAACCACAGACAGAGCCAAACCATGGACATGGTGTGGGATCACCCTGTTGGGAAGTGACCTAAAGTCCCACAGGGCACAGAATGACTTCAGTTTACACACAGAGTGTGCTCAGCAACTGAATGAGTTTTTGACCGGAAACTGGGGCCACTTCAAACACTTTGCAGGTAATCCCAGGAGTCCCAAGAGGGAGTTGCTCCTCTTTGGAAGAAGCTGTTGGTTTCCAGAGTTTTGTTTCTGTGAATAAGTGGAAAATACTCCTAGCATGGCTAGTTAAGATCACTTCACAATATATGAATAAATATATTTTATATATATTAAATAAATAAATATATGAGGCTTTTCCTCCTCAAGAGAGGTTTCAACACTTGCTAAACCACACACCTTGAAAAAAGCTGTTTCCACACTAGGCTTCCCATTCCAGCCTACAGAGAAAGACAGGCAGATACTTGGCATGACCACCCCTGCCACAAACACCTTCTCCATGCCCCAGGTCTCTGACAGATCTTCCTGCACAACTAGAAATGAGCAGCTTGGGCCCTTCCTCTGTATCTGGGTGATCTTAGGATTTTAATCGCAGCAATGCCCAGATGGGGCATTGGTCTCTTGGAGATCCTTCCTGTGCTGAGCAGCAACTCTTGCCAGAAGCTCATGGAGAAGAAGCTAGAGAAAGCAGCAGCCCACCCTCTTTGCTGAGGGGGTCGTTTGGCTGGCCCAAAATCCCCAAAGAGGTTTGCAAGTCCGGATCTCCCTCATCCTTCTATTTTAATGCTTATGTCATTAACCACAGCACACTCTGCTCCCTTCTTGTTAAACCATAAACATGGGAAAATCCCTAAAGTTACCAGTGCCTTAAAAAAAAAAATAAATAATGCAAGCTCTGAGCCTCTCTGCTTCTGCTGCGGAAACAATTTAAACCCAAGCTTTGGTTTGCACCCAAGCTACTTCTTAAAGGAGCTTAAAGCACTTTAACGTTCAGACATTCTTGCACGCCCAGTATCAACATTTTGCCTCGCGGTCTCTTCCAAGTTCGCTGGGAAATGCACATCTGCAACTGCTTTACATACTTTTTGCATTCTCATTTCCTAGGCCAAAAGTCTTCCACTATCAAGCCACAAATTAATCTAATTATTTGGATATTTAGGCCTTTTAGGCTCGAGTCAGCAGAGAGTTAGGCATGTGTCTAATATTGCCTCTGCAACGTGACTGCTGGGGGACTATTTAAAGATAAGCACATGGCTAAACACTGCTCTGAATTAAGCCTCAGCATCTTCAGAAGCTGGCTTGAAACAAACTGGGGTTTAGGCACGTAAAGAATCGCCTTGGAATAGAAAAGCAGAGGATGGGAAGGTATTCAGCAGGTGTGCACAAACACTCTATGAAAGGAATAGATTGTTTTGGACAAAAATACTCAACACATGGCTGAGATATCTGCAATAATTAGGAGATGGGAACAACATAAAAAAGGAATTATTTTTTTAACCCATCATATGGTAACTTTGAAGAGACTTATTTCACCTTTAGTACTGTCTTTTAAGACTGGTCAATGATAAATTAGAAGCTTTTTTCCACAGCACAAACATGAAGGTGTTGAGTTCTGCAAGGGGCCAGCCTTGCCTCGACCCTCTGGTCTGTGGGGCCTAAAAGAAAACAATTCCCAAAAAGGACTTGCCACCAAAAATCCAATGTGCAATATTGTAAGTGGTTAAATGACAGGAAATAAAAGTGAAAGCAAACTGTAAGAATCTCTATCATGTTTCCAGCCACAATTTGGGCATTTATATGCAATACTTACAAACATTTAAAGAAGCTAAATTATCCAGGCCCATTATCCTGATGTTCAAATTCCACACATGACTCTGCTCTGGGGGAATGGCAGAAATGCGACAGCCCTTCGGGGACCACCCTGGGACAGCCAGCAGAGGGGACGCCCAGATTTGGAATGCCAGGGATGGAGTTTTTGTTTGTCCTGGGGAAGAGCCATCCCTCAAACGGCAAACTGTGCAGCCCTTGAGCAACAAACCTCCCAAAACACCAGCGGGGTGCCCTGCAGCACCCCAGTGACACCTGGGGAGGTGGGCTGCTGCCTTCTCATGGCTGAAGTCCTGCTCCCTGCAGGGCTGGCACTCGTGCAGCGCCTCCAGCCGCTGCCACCCACTCGCTGCGTGACCTCGGCGGCGCTCATGATCCATGGTGCCATCAGCCTCACCGTTTACAGCAGAAAAGCCATTTAGCCAGAGCCTGCAACCCTTCAGCCCGCCATGCCTTGACAGCAGAGGTTATAGGAGGGGGGGAGCAAAAAGGTGGGGGGGGAGAGGGAGAGAAAGAAAGAACAATGTGCAATCGGCACTGCATTAGAGATGGAAAAAGTACTTAAAGCCTGCAACATTCATCAAGGCTGAATACATAAATGCCACATTTTGAATAAGCCAAGCAAAAGACAATGACAAAGGAAAGGCGCGTTGCTTCAGGAATCTCTATCATTTTCATTTGCTGCTGTCAGGAACCTGTTTTTTGCCTCTCACTCTATCAGCCATTATAGCATTAATGAAGTAACCTCACATAGTTATTGACTGGCTTGTCAGAGTCCCTGCCTGATCCCTTAATAGAAACCATTGGTCTTCAGTTAAAAATGGGGTGAGCTGGGAGGTGCTGTGGGCATGTGCTGAATTTCAAGTGCACTCCTGAGGTTATCAAAAGCCATGAAATGCAAATTATTATATTTTTTAAACACACAGATTTCATGCAACTGAGCATATAAAATTGACTAATACTGTACTTTATGCATTCCTAATAATGTTTCCAAATATGCTCTGCATATGATCTTTCCCCAGAAAGTTGTGGGTGGTATTTGAATAAGCAGAAATGGGCCTAGTTTTATTTTGTGAATAAAGTAGTTTCCTGGACGTTGTGAGTCTCTGTTCCTTCTAATATAAGGTAATGTTTATGCACTGTCTGTTCAAACAACATGGGTAATCCTTTGTCTGAGTTTCTGTCTCGGATCAAAATCATTTTCCCTCTTTCATTTTTCCCCCCTCCCCTCCTTTCATAAAACATCCTAAGTCCCAGAACTAGTATATTCTCATTTACTAGAAATTGAGGGTTGGCAGAGGGTCTAGAAATAACTTCTTTTCCCAGAAGGTAATAAATCCAGGGAGTAATCTAAAACACTGAGTTGTTAATTCCAGTACCACCATGCCACTGCCTGCTCTGCGGGTACCTGACTGAATCAGCCCTGGTGACAAGCAGGGCCTGCACATCCTTCTGCAGTGGCTTCTGGAGGAGGAGGCATCCAAAAAAAGCCTTTTCCAGCTGGGAAAGCTGGAAAATTTGGGACGGCTCACCAGTGGGAAAAGCTACAGGGTGATGTTCTGCAGGTGCCTCCGGGGAAGAGTGTGTGGTCTTTGCAGGGCAGCCAGGACAAGGGAAGAGACGAGAATCTTGACTCCATGTTTCAAAAGGTTGACTTCTTATATTATGATATACATTATATTTAAAATGTTAAATCAAAATTATATTAAATGAATAGAGAGAAAGGAATCATCAGAAGGCGAAATACAAATAAAATGAAATAAATAAAGTCTTGTAACTGACCAAGCCAGTCCAGACAGCTGGAATGTGATTGGCCATTAATTAAAAACAACTCCATGAGACCAATCCCAGATCCACCTGTTGCATTCCACAACAACAGACAGTTTACATTTTATTTACAGTCATTGTTTACATTTTATTCTTAAAATAAGAATTCTCCTCAACTTCTCAAAAAAAGAAAATCCTAACAAAAGGATTTTCATAAAATATATCTGTAACAAGAGTGGACCATCAGGTCGGATGATGATGCTCATCAAGGCTCTTAACGTAGCACCCAGATGTGCCCTTTGCACATCTGTAATCAGCTGCACTGTGGCCCAGGCAGCACCGAGTCCTGTCAGCACACAGCACTCCCAAACCACACAGCCCTGCCCCCGGTGAGACCCAGTTCAGCAAACCCAGCCAACTTTCTGGGGTCAGGCTCTGCCTGCAGGGAGGATTTGGACAGGTAGCCCTGCTAAATAAACTTCTCCACTCTGAGCTCAGGAGAGCCTCAGAGGTTAAACACGACACTGGTTTTGAAAACAGAGACGAGCAGCCTCACGTCACAGACAGCGGCGAGAGGAAGAGCTCTACAGCCAGACCTGATTTGAGATTGTTCAGACCTCTTGGGTCTGCAAAACTGGGTTGGCATTCTCAGAAGAACAGACTCCCATAATAATTGTGGTCCTCTCTCATTTCTGATTGGGCTAAAGATTCCCTCAGAACAACTCTCACGGCACTTCCACATCCCTGGTCTGAAATTAAGCAAATTTCTCCTAATGAATACTCTGTTTGTTGATTTGGTGACACGTTTTCCAAGTCTGAAATATTATGAAATTCTTTAATTCTGCCCCTTCCCCCCCTACCCCATTTTCTTCAATTAATTATTTGCAGGCTGTTTCCCTCCGTAGAAGACATTCCTTTTCATTGGGACATTTGGTGGGTAGCACATTAGGAATGCCTTTCATTTAACCTATTTCCAAAATACTCCCTTAGCCCTGGGTGTGCAGTGCCAGCAGCACACTTACCCATCTCCTAACACAATCATGGGAGGGACACAGGGCACCACAAAGACTCAGCTGCTCCAAAATCAGGGCAAGGGGGATTCCAAGGGTCTTTGAGGGGGCCAGAGCATCACCCAGTGTACAAACACCCTCCAGCCCAGGACACCTCAGTGTTGGTTCCCTACATTTGCCTTAACTCCCTGAAGCTGGTACACACCAGCACATATTTCCAGGGCTGTCCCTGCAAGGGGGTAGGACTTGGGTGCAACATTTCAGATTAGTGTGAGCCATGCAGCTCTCACAGCCCAGAGTCTGGGAGATCACCCTCTATTAAAATTATTTATCATGGCCTGAAACCCACAGTTCCTCCCCAAATCTCAATGTCCCCAGCACGCTTGGGTGACAGTTCAATCATTGTGCAGGACAAGCTTATCCTTGGCTGAAAATAAACGAGTTTTCTCTTTGCATATGAGGAAAAAAAAAAAAAAAAGCCCCACAACATGACACCACTTTCTAACCCAGGAGAGAATAAATGGGACAAGCAGCCCTGTGCCCTAACCCACACCTCAGGAAAGTTTCAGGGCGTTGGGTTTTGGCCCAGTGCAAAGCCCAAGCAGCCAACAAGCAGCTTTTTGTGTGAGCTTGCCCACTGACAGCTCTGGAATGGGCACAGCAGAGGGTCTAACCTTTGTTTAGGTTCTCACTTTCCAGTGGGATTTGTCCATCCCTACTCATAAGCTGCATTACCTTTAAGTCTCTCTTTCTGAGATGTTTTTTCTTTCCCTTCAGGGTACCCTGATGGCACATCTGTAGCCTGACCCCCACAAACAGCCACTCTTGCCCACAGCTCCTTGCTCTGCAGCAGTGACACGAGGAGCGGCCCTCACAAACATCACTGCCAGGAGCTCATCAGGTCTGATCTTCTAATTGAGCTTAACAATTGCTAAAAGGAACCAAAAAATCACCAGTGAACTTTGGCTTCCCCGGTAATTAATATTGTTATTACAGAATTGTTAATAATTATTAGACTCTGGCAATGCAGCAGCAAAGATTTTGAGCATCTCCAGGAAGACAGAGCCTGCTGGACTCTGCTTCCACGGGTCACAGCTGTGGCCTTATTTCAGCTGTACCTTTCTTGCCTGCAAGAAGCCCAGCTTGATTCAGACATAAATAAATTCAGTCTCAAGACCAGCTTTGTTTTGGGGGACACGCTCCAAGGTCCTCAGAGAAACCTGCATGGATTTTGTGCATGGATCCCAGCTGCCACCAGGGCAGCGCCCAGGCAAGAGCTGCTCATCCTTGAGGACTTTCACACGAGCAGTGAAAAACTGAAATTATTCTTAAACTAAACCCAGCAAATTCACAATGGCATTGGCTGTATGCAAACAGGCCCACTGTTCCCTGTGTTTTGTTGAGTGCAATATATTTGGCATGCAAAAGCTGTGTCTTCAGGGATTTTTTTTTTTACTTTTTTTTTTTAAATAAGTAGTCTGGACGTATTGTAAGAGACAAAGTAATTAGCATTCACTCAGCCCAGCAGGGCAGCAATTTAAACTTTTACAAGGAGTCAAAGTTCAGGATGCTGCCCTGCCATCAACTTTCTACATGCAGATGGGATACACACTGGAATATCCAAATGTTTCAAGCTATTCTGGGTTATTTGAAACTCCAATAGACACGTTACTGTGGGGAAATTGCTTAATCTGCTGCAGGATTTATTGCTATTGTATGTTCAGTTTTGAGGTCCTGGAGGGTCAGGAAGAGCTGCCCTCAGTGCAACTATTTCATACCATACTAAAAAAGTTTCTGACCATACCTTTAATCCTCAACATCATTACATCCTATTTTTATGCAGACAGGCACATAAAAACACTCCACAAAATGAATGGGTGTTCACACCCTACTCCCAATAATCCCACAGCGTGGGGAAAGCACTCTGCAGCTCACTTCAGTCCAGGAAAAGGCAACTTTGTTGTCATATAAAGCAAATAAATAGAAAAGTCAGGATGAAAAAAAATAAGTGCCCTACTGCATTGGATTGATTTAAGAGTAAGTGCGTGCTGCTGGAGAAATAGATTTTTTCACCTCTTAGGCAGTCATTTTTACAAATGTATGAGGTATGCACCGATTAAAGATCGCCAAGAAAGAAGCATTTTGTTCCTGCCCCTCTTTTTTCTGTTCCTCCCACCCTCCTCTCCCCATCCCCACTCTGCCAGGCAGACCCTGATCTGTGTGATGGGGAGGACAGGAATCCCTGCCCACCTTGGGGACCAAAATCCTGTGCCCAAGGGCTCACAGGGCTTCAGGAGGGGAGGGGGCACGGCAGCCAGTCACAGGAGAGAAAAATACTCTGCCCCACTCTACAGAATTATTTGGGGCTTTCAGAAGGAAAACAGTACGAATTATTTTTTTCCTTGTTTCCCACCCCCAGGCTTTCACTTGTAAGAGCAGGTAAAACTGACTAGAAAGAGGAGATAAATGTATAAAAGCATTCCTTCTGTACACAATTCACACTCGGCAAAAGCAAAACAACTCCAGCAGGAAGGAAACCCGGGTACAACAAACAAATACAACAACCTGGCTGAAAAACAGTCTTGTCTAATTGCCCTGAAAGTATTGTCATTGTGTCATTATTCTGATGGCTTCACCAGTAAAAAAAAAAAAAAAAAAAAAAAAAAATTTGGGAAACTTCACTCTGAGTTTTGGCAGCATCTTTGCACCTCAGAAAAATAAATTCAAAGACAAAAAGCCAGAGCAGAAGGAATCAGCACATCAAGAATTTAGGCCTCATGCAGGGATGAGCATTGATTCTGTCCATGCCTCACTTTATACAAGTTTCAGCTTCAGAATGAAACACTTGCCTTGTTTGCAGATAAAAGTATTATCTCCTAGGTTCTCACTACTTCTGTTTTGCTTGGGAAATAGAACTGGGAACATGAACAGTTCAGCTCTTTCCCTTTTCCAGAAAAGCTAATAAAGGCTATTACTTTGTATATGGTGTGTATAAAATAAGGGGGAAACAACCCTACACCTCCCCTGGTTTTAGGGGAATATTTGCCTTCTTCAATAAGGCAGCACAGGACATGAAGGAACTTTTCTGAGTCAGTAATTCAGGCTGTCCAGTGAGTGCTGGAGGAGATGGGGATGGCTGATCTGAGCTTTGATCAGAAATAAACCCCACATCACTTCCCCCTCAAATGAGACTGACTCCTTCCCCCCAGCCCCAATGCAAATTTGCACTGACTCAAGTCATTAAAAGGTCTAAAAAGTTTATTTCCCTTTCTTTGTTTTAAGCCTGCCAGATTTCTTCTCACATGTGAAATACCACAGGAAAAGCAAGATAATATTGCCTAAATATTTACAGATTTGCCCAAACTCAGCAGAGAGGAAAAAAAAAATAAAAATTACCACTCACATAAGGTTTCCAGACTTCTTGCCCCCAGGAGGCCTGAAGAGTTTGGGTACCTGTCTGACTGCTGGTCTCCATTACTTTTGGAAACAATACAAGTCCAACAGGATCCTCTCCAGCGAGGTCAACACCACACCTGGTTAGGACCAATCTCAGCACTCTTAAAGCCAGAGGCAAGCTTAGCTAAGACTAAAATAAAGCTTTTTTTCTTGCTTTCATTAAGGTCCATTCCTATCATGCACTTAGACAAACTCTTACTGCTAAATTTTCTTTTCTTATGCCAAAAATACCTCTCTTTTCAATTAGAAAATGCAACTTGTTTTAGTGTCAGAGGCTTTAATTAAGCATAGTTTGTCTAGAACAGCTCCAGGGTTTATTTATTATTTATTAAAGAAAGGTTAGGTATTTACTGGGGAGGGGGAAGACACATCTGTTAGTTGCAACTTCATGGAATGAGCCAGACAGCCCATCACTCAAACTGCTGTAGGATATGAGTGGATCACCATCAGGGTCAGGAAAAAAATACTCCTTTTCCTGATGTGTTACATAATGAGGATATTTTTGATATTTTCAAGTCTTCCTTGAAGCTGTGGCTGTTTCTGGTCACTATTCAAGGACAAGACATTGGGGTTTAAGGGGAGGGGGGAAATAAAAGAGGGGGCTTAGTTTGGACTCTACTGCAGGAGGGCTCCCACATCACTGAGACAGGCGCTGCAAAAGGGGCTGGGGGCACAGCAGGGACAGGCTGCTCAGGGGCCCCTCGCTGGCATTTTTCCTTCCCTCTGGCAGATCCAGCACCAGAAGTGAGGATCAGTCCTGGTGCAAACAGACCAGTGTGCAGGCAGGATCCTCTGGGAAGTGGCAGGACATGCTGCAGACCAGTTCCTGCTGCAGGGACGAGCTCCTCTCTTGAACAGCTCTTTGAGGGCAGGAGCCTATAAACCCAATGAGGGGCCTAAAAAGCCATGCTAAGTTATATTTTTGCCTTTTTTTTTTAATTAAGAAAGCTTTAACTTTCCCCTCACCACTTCTGGGCTGAATTGGTTTGATCCAGAGAGGTAGTTATGCATAAGAGCAACCACTTTATATTGAATTAGGGGATTTCTCATGCAACACATCTCGCCAATTACAAGGCAGGGATGCAATTCTATGATTTATAATACATTATACTGTTAAATAATATAACATTATAGATACAATTTGTACCTATCTCTCCGTGGATTAGCAAGGAGGCACATGAAGAGTGGATCATTAAACAGCAGTGCAAGGCCAGGGGCCAAGCACTTCTGTTTAACAAGCTGCTCCAAGTACCACCCCTCTAATCCATGGAGAGAGAGAATAAATTGTTCCTGTGTCTTGCTCTAAATCAGGTTCTTTGGGTGTGTTTTGGGGGGTTTATATAATAATAATAATTTCTGTTGAGGGGTTTTGCTTTCTGGGGCTGAACCAGTTTAAGTTAATGGAGCTTCAGTTCCAGAAAGGATCTGGAATTTATGATCTGGACAGATGTGAGGGGAGAGGGCAATGATTCTCAGGCCATTCCAGCAGGAGCTCAAAGGCACACCTGGAGAGCACAGCCAGCTCCCCACATGAACAGGCTGCAAATGGCAGCAATGGCCCAGGGCAGGAGCTTGGCTCCATCCTTGCTCCATCAGGCAGGAATGCCCCGGGAGCACCCAGCTTGCAGAGCTCAAACCCCACCAGCAAGGCTCTGGGTGACACCAGAGCCTTCCTGGGTGGGCACAGCACATTTCCAATGCAGCATTCCCCATCCCTGGACAGCCCCACGGCCATTCCCTGGTGAGCATCAGGCAGCAGCACAGCGCGCCGAGGTCCTCGGGAGGACAGAGGTGACACGGTGCTATTTCAAGGCACCGGTGGCCACGGGTAGCAGCTGAAGGTGAGCTCTTTGACCTCCATCTCTCGTGTTTGTATTACCTCTCCAGGGTCAATAAATGCAGATGGGAGCACCAGGCTCGACGGACAGCGTGGTGCTTTATAACACTGGCACTGGGATTAGGGCTCCATGCCTTGGCTGCCAGGTTTATTAAACTCCATTACTGTCCCCTTAACGATGACAACACCTTTCCATAACAGCACAGTTGCTTGGCTCCCGAGGAGGGCAGCACAATGAGCGAGCCTGAAGATATAGGGACACTGTTAGGCTGTCTTATGGCCTCTAACTCATCATCTGACAAGGCATTGATTTCTATTGACAATTTCATTGTAATGTCAGAACGTAACCCGAATTCATCTTTCATCCACTTCAGAAGTAAACAATGGCTCTTGGAACAGGGAAGGAAAAAATATAACAAAAATAATAAAAAGAATTTTTATTCCAGCTTTTCCTCAAAAAAACCCAAGAGAACCAAGACTGCTCAGCAGCTACATGGAGCAGGGCAAACTATTAATAGAAAACACATTATTTGACAAATTTTATCACTGCTTCAATTTGCAAATTATTCACAAATCTACTGTCACTCATTCAATTCTGTTCAATTTATGAAGCTGTATTAAATTAGCATTATTCCACAGAAACTATTTCCAGCCTCCAAAAAAATTTCCAGGTGATATTTACAGCATTAGCTGACAATTCACCATCACCTCAGCCATGGTAAGGTACCATTACTGTCCCTCAGCTTAACAAGCTGTGAAATAAACAGGGATTGGGGGGATCCTCCGATCAGGCTTTCCACGCTGTCTATGTTTGAAAGAGGAGATAAAAAGGAAAGGCTGGCAGGGCTTGGCGTTGGCACCACATCACATTTCTATTAATAAAGAACGGCAATCAGCTCTGAAATTAATGTGGATCTGTTATCTGCTCACACACACAAAGAATTCATGGCTGATGTGCTCACACGGGCCGCAGTGCGAGCAACGGGGACAAGCCACTCGTTTTTCTGTTTCACTACCCCTGTGCCTTGGCTCTGCTCTGGTTTTGTGGGTTTTTTTCCTCAGAAAAGCATGTGCAGACATGTAGGATAAAGATCTGTCAGCACGGTCCCTCTCTGTGCTTCTAGAGACTACACAGATGTATTTCATACGCCTCCAAAATGCAAATTGAAATTTGCTAATTTCTAGATTTTGGCCACCTGTTGCACTTTACCACTCCTCTTTAATAGGCACATGGTGCAGATTAAAAGTTTTACTGGACTGGAGGCTAAGACACTTCCAAAGCCCTCCACAAATATCAGACACACTTGGCAGACAAGAACACTGAGGCACAAATTTCCACAGTGTGGTGAAAGAGACCCTGGAGCCTTAAGAAAAGTGAAATAAAATAATGAAAACACACCTCTTCATTTCAGTTTCACGGGATTCAAATGATGTACAAAAATTCCCTAAGCAATTTTCCTGCAGCACAGCTCCCTAATGAGGCTGGGGAAGCAGCTTTTCTCCACACTCCCACAAAATAGCTAGTCAGGACGAGCAGAAAAGGTAAATTCAGTCTTTCGGGGTGGAAACCATTCTAGAGATGACAAGCTGCTGATCATGGCTCAGCTAAACCATCCCATGGCAAAATCCTAATTTTGAAACATTTGTTTGGGGTATTTGCTTTTTCACCAGTGGTTACTTGGGGTATTGTTTCAAGTTATGTCTGAGTAGTCCCAAACTGAATAAAGAGTAAGGAAAACATCTAAAATTACCACTTGTCCTACACAGTTTTGGCATAAATTGGATCTCAAGGTATTTCACAATATTGTCTTGGGCAACAAGAAAGCACAAGATAGAAATACTCTCTGTCTAGAGAAAAATAAAGTAAAATGAATAATCATTACAAAAGGAGGTAACAAACCCAACACCTGAGGAGGTGTGCACTGATGGGGAATTTGCATTCCTTTAAAAACATTATCCCATGCATCGTGTCTGTTGTGTGTTCCAGGGACACTGTCTCTCCAGCTGTGACCCATCAAGCTACTCCTGAGGAAAAAAATAGAGTCATCCTGGGATATTGTCACATCCATCTCCCACAGGAGAAGAGACCTGACAGCGCCTGGGACATCTTGGCAAAAAGAAGCGACAAAGAGCAGCCAGGAAGGGAAGCAGGGAAGAGCTGCACCTCCCAGGAGGGAAGAGATGAATCTGAGAGACTCCCCCTCACACTCCCCTCCAGCCTCCAGGCCCAGCTGGACTCAGCATCCCGAGAGCTGTCCCCAGGAGCACAGGGGACGTGGGAAGCGCGGCTGGCAGCGCACCCGCCGCGCTCCCAGGGATCCCAGAACACCCTGGGGTCCGCAGCACCCGGAGCGTGCCAAATCCTTTCAGCTCATCTCTAATTGTCAGCCATCTCTATTAGCTCCGTAGTGGGGCTTTGACATAAGGATGAACAGAAGGGTTGTTACTGGCTAGTGAGAGGAGAGGAGCTTCTGGTCCAAGGAAGAAAAGCATCTTCCACGGCAGAAGGAAAAAAATGGCTTTTTCCTTCCCACATCAGCTAAGCTATACTATGACAAAAGACAAAGGGACCACGCAATGGATGTCCATCAGCCTAAACTTCCCCTAATAGCACACTAAAAAACCAAACAAAAAAAAAAGGCTTTGTGGCTTGCCTCTCAGTATTAAGCAGTAAGAGATCTGTTTTATAATTGTCTCCAAGAGGGAAAAACCAGAAAGGAAGACAGCACTACGTGCACCAATCCCAGTGCAGCATGAGTCCGTTTGAGGCCTCAGCTCCAGGAGGTGGCTGGTTTGGCAGTAGCAGCTCCTTCTCCAGAGCACCTCCCTCTCAAATGACTGCTCCTTGAGACCCACAGCCACAGTGCAGCTCTCCCCATGCCAGCTGAAGCTAAAAATTTATGTAGATGGAAAGTAAAGGGAGAAGGGAGAGAAGAGTCTTGACTATGCCAAGACCACGTTTTCTCAGATTATGCCAAAATTCTGATCTTTCCATATTATTTCCCTGAACAACAGCCCAAGTTAATAGGACCTAAAAATACCCCAAACACATTTTTGGTTTTGCAAACAGTGTTTCATTCATGCACGTCTGCCCGGTGTTGCATCGTCACAATTGTAATGAGATAGCTGCCAGCCCTGGAAGGGTGCATTGCTCCCTGCACTTGGAATGCTAAAGAGGGACTGAAGCCACAGAACAGGTTAAAATGAGTTGCACTATATAGAAATGATAAGGGAATTAAGTCAGGCCTGGAGCTAGAAGTTACCTGAGTCTCCCTGAGTCCAGGGCCCCAACCACCTCTGCTTTAGACTTAAGTTTTTTGCCCGACACAAACAGCAAAAGCATCACTGAGATCCCAGGAGCAGGCTCAGCTAGGTGTTGGATCCTGGGATGGAATCAGGCACTCAGGTGGCACCTGCACCCCCTCACAGTGCCTGGGGATGAGATGTGCCACAAACAGGGAACATAAAGCAGCCCTAAATTAAAGCGCTTCCAACACAAGGCAATTACACTACATAATGTTTACTTATCTTATATACACTCAGAGGGAAGATAAATGTCTAGTAAAAACCACAATCCACTATTAAACAGCCATAAAATACTTCGCTGTCTTCCCATTTCAAAAGCTCCCATAGTATAAATAGTGGTCAAAAGTTCAGTGAACTGTCTTGTAGTCTGGTGCTCCATTCAAACCATGCTATTTCCAGAGAGTCTCCTGACACCATATCTAATTTCCAAAATGAATATGCTTTAATTTTCCTTCTTCATGCATTGTGCTTTTTCCTCATTTAAAACAGCAACAGCCTCTGGCAGTAAAGGACATCACATTTCCGTGTGAGATGAAGCTTTTTTTCCCCCGATATGCAGGAGAATGGCATGGGTCAAGGGAGAAAAAATGTATGCAAAAAACATCACACCCCACTGACCCCAGTATATTTTACATTACAATTTTGCCATTTCCAATATAGGTTCATTTTGCAGTGGACCATATCAGCCATATTTCAGGATTTACACGAAAAAAAAAAAGGAAAAAAAAAAAGAAAAATCAGTACCTGGAGCATTGTCTGCATAGGGTCTGTCCTTATGCAATATATGGATTGTCTTATTAATGTGTAGTGTAGCTTGCAGGGAACACACAGGCATGCAGGGAATACTTATGCGTGCCAGGGAGGCAGCACAGGTGTTCTGCTGTGGGATGTGCATATACATTCAATTATCTCTGCAGGTAACACACAAGCGCATTTTGATGGCTTAAAACCCAGCCTGCCACACGCTGCAGGTGAACCCCCTGGAATCAGGGGGGGTTTCCATGTAGGACCTCCTCCCCCAAGCCATTAAAGTCCCCAAAATGGGGTGCATGACACAGGTTCATCCATTTAAGCTGGGGCTGCCATGCTTTCAGTGGGCAGCACAAGAAGCTTTATCCCCTGGCAGACATTAAAAGGTTTCCTTCCACCTCTAGCAAAAGGCAGAGATAATGAATTAATCCACAGCCTGACTGGAAAAGCCCAGAAGGTTCTGGAAGCTCCTCACAGCTTCACCCTTTAGCCTTAAGTGTTTAAACGAGGCCCAGCTGTGCCTCGTTAACACTGCCCAGGCTCTCCGAAACTCCAGCAGCTGAGGAAAAAGATGCGCCTTTTGTTCCCCCAACCCTCCTCCAAGACCAGGCAAGGGATGAAGTGGAAACCCCTATTTTAACCGGGGGTAAAATCCCCACACTCACTAGGAGCATTGCTCAAAGGCCAGAACAATTCTGACTCCACACACTGCCAGGACCACAATGCTCACAGAGCTGACCATTACCAACAAAATAATCATCTGCTGTTTTGACAGAAAATCAAAGTCTGACTTAAGAAGTACCAAATCCCATAAAATCCTGCTGAATTCCCATAAAATCCTCTCCACAGATGACCAGCTAGGGGAAGGCTGACAAGAGAAGCAATACACATGTACAGGTGCATAAATATGCCAACAAAGAAGAACCATGGAACTGGGGGTAAATATAGATGGGGAGAGGGCTTAAAAGAGAAAAAAAAAAAGAATTTCACCACATAAAATCATCACCTTTCACATCTCAAGCAGCTACTCCACCTTACAACAGCCATAGAAAGCAACTTCAGGTCCTACAACCACCAAGCTTTCTCTGCTCACCACCTCAAAGAAACCTGCAACATTGCTGTGCTACAAATCTGTAAAACTTTAGGAATAACAGAAAAACTCACCTAAAGCTCAGGGTAGCCCAGGGAGCTGCTCTGAGGGAGCAGCACACACTAAAACTGACTGTAGCCAGAGCAAGCTGAGGCTAAAAGCATGCTCCACAGGTGTTTGGGATAACACACTCATTAACTCCCTGGAGCTCATTGGCTCTAAGTGCTCTGCCTCCACACCCCGCCAGGAGCCCTGCCTCAGCTCGCCCTAAATTCTGCTGTGGAGCTGCTTTTGGGGTAGATAAAGCTGCTTTGGGTTATTTCAAAGTCCTGGCTGGGGCACTAATGGAGAAGGTTTCCTTAAATCAGAGGCAGTTGGGAGCCCTTAGATCCTGGGGACAGAGGTGGGGACAGCCTGCTGAAAATGCCCCTAAATGCAATTGCAAGAGCAGCAGTTTTTTGTGTTATTTTAAGCAGAAAGGGTAAAACATGCAATATTTTCTTCAGGTGTTAGCACTCTTAAATGTCACAGAGAAGCATCCTGTTGCCTGGCAAGTTGTGGACTCGAGGCTCAACAGGTTTGCTTGCTTATTGTCAGCATTTACCTGAACTGGTTTTTAATAAAAGCCTTTGAAGCAAGAAAATCTCCTGCCTGAGAGGAGGCGTTGGGAGCCTGAGTGGAGGCCCCTGAGAGTTGCTGAGCTACTTAGTGGCCGTCAGTTGCATCCCTGATATATCCCATTCCTTCATAATTGCAAATCCCCTCGGTGCTGCTCTGCACAGGACCAGCTTTCCTGTCAGCAGTTATCGGATGGGAACTGATGCTGGTGTTTACACATCCACGGTCACAACAATTTCAGTACCTGCCTGGCAAGCATTGCTGTCTTTCAAGTGGCCAGCTTGAGCCAGCAAGATGTGCTGGAGGGCAGAACTTGGGCCTTTCTATATTCACCCAGGGCTCTGAACTTATCAAAATGAGCCTTGAGTCCAAATAATAATAATAAAAACAATAATAGTAATAATAATAATAGTAATAATGTTCCCTTTGGCTTCAGAGCACCAGTTCCATCAAAGTACTGACTATTGAAAGTTCAACTGCTAATGGCAAGCTATTTTGAAAAGGGAAAAGTCTGGAGGCAAATTATGAGGGAAAGAATAGATATTAATCATTTCTAAAGTCATCTGTCTCAGGCATTATTTTCCTTTCTTTCATTATTCATGATGAGTTTTTTTGCTTCAAGGCCAAGCGAATTCATAGGGCCTGACCCATCCAAACACAACCACAACTCTGAACAATGCAGCCCAGCTGAGTCTGTAGATAAAAGAAGAGCCCAAATGGAAAGAAAGAATGAAAAAGAAGATAATTTTAAACAGTGGATTTAAACACACACATGAAGGTATAACCTTCCTGCTGATGAGTTCTTTTCCCTGTACCCTGTCCACTCTGCTGCCATCCCATCCACCCTAGTGAGGGCTCTGTGGAATGGGAGTGCCAACAAGGAACTCATCCCATTTCTCTGCCCCTGCCTCCCTGGCCTTTAAAGCCAAGAGAAGCCCTCTCACCTTTTCTTTTCTTTTTTAGCTTAATTCCAGAGCTAATGGAAACTCAGCAGTTTCAACCTGGATAACCTGCACAGCATTTTGTTGCTGTGGGGCATGAGCAGACCCTGGGAAGAATTGAGCCTAGAGCCTTTTACAGTTCTCTCTGTTGAGAAACTGAAGAGCTTGGAGGGAAAATCTCAATCCAGAGGAGGGTTTTTTCCCCCCAAACAGCTTCCTTGGGGAAGGTTTTCCCACATTGGGTGTGCAGAGCACTGGGGCTGCTGCAGGGAGACTCATACATTTGGACACAGAGGGACACCACATTTGTGGCAGCTTCCTCGTGCCAGGAATGAGGGGGCCAGAAAGAAGCTTTCAGGGCAGAAGCAATGACAATTCCTAGACCTGTGTTCTCCCCCTCCAGTAATTCTCAGCATCTCCAAGTAGCCCCATGTATTGAAGAAAAACAGCAATTCAGAATTCCCTTTGCTTCGGGGCAAAATAACCCAACTACATTACTTTGGTTTATCTATATTTGTAACCACGTTCCTTGGAAGACAGGAGTTTGCTGTGGAATATCTCTGGCAACCTTGAAGGCAACTGATGTACTTTTCCCACTCTGGAATAAACTCGGCAACATGAATCCTGCCTGAGACTCCACAGATGTGTGCATCTGCAGAAGAAGCTGTTAATAATTAATATAATTGTACAACCCCCTAGATATAAAAATGCACAGACAGAGCATCACATTTTGCCTGCTCCTCTGTAACAAATACCCAAACTGAAACAAATTTAACAAGATACATTACACAAGTCTGCAGACAGAAGTTGTATGAAAATTTTAACTCTCTTCAGCAAGAAAGCACTTCTATTTCCAGTAACGCTGGCAGCATATACTGCAGCTAGGCAGCCACATTTATTTTCAATTATCATTTTTGCCTTTTTATACAGCATAATGAAATGCCTGGTAAATTATACATTTTTGTAAAACACAAACTTGTCTCTTTATTTGCTGCTCAAGTCTTGCAATATCGTTTTGTCTGCATTAGTTCTAGCTCTTTATGAGAGGCCAATTACTTTTCTTAGCTGTAACATGTAGAGTGTGATATGTTACTCGCCAGTCCTGGCTGAGACACAGCCTGCTGCAAAAATGACCATGGCTGAGGCTCAGGCCTTTGGAGAAAAGGGGGAAAATTCCTAGCATTCTGCTTGCTAAAACATCGTCCACACTCACTTGCTCCAGCTTCCATACCTAAGATTTTCAATCCACACCTCCTGCTAAACAAAAGCATGTTTTTTAGGAGGGAAGAAAAAAAAAGCCTACAGTTGCTTCCCCCAGTCTCCCTTTAGAAAGACGCTCGCTCTCCTGGCAGATGGATTTCAATATGCTGTCTCCCAAATCTTAAACAACTCTGAAAATACAAAGTTCGCTTATACCAACGGTCCATATATATCTACACCTCTCGATTCCCTGTCTCTTTAACTGGCACTTTGAACTAGTGAGCACCTCTTTAATCTTGCCCCATTATCATCCTAATAGCACCTCCCGATATTCATAAATGTCTAGCAAGACTTTCAGCTATTTGGTATGAAGAAGAAATATCCAGCTAAATTGAGAAGATTACCACATCACCACATAAATCAGTGACAGGCCGCGTGTTATTACAGTTGATTTTTGTTGACAGTTGGCTGTAGGCAGTTGTGTTTCAAATGCCTTTTTTCTCTGGGAAATTAAACAAAATTCCATGCAAAATGCAGCCCTCCAGTTCAAAAACTGTAAATCCAAAATTAGCATTTCATACTTTAAAAGGTAGCACAGCACAATTTTCCATTGAAAGGTCTGTACAGTTGTCACAAATGGGTGCTTCACACATGACACTAATGCTACCGATGCCTTTTAAGAAAGCCACCTTTCTCTGATATTATTTTCTTCTCCTAATAATCTGCATACACTATAGTTCATCCCTACGGAAAAGAAAGAGAGCTCACTTACTTATCTCTCATATGGGAGCATTATGCTTTCAGCAATTCAGACAGATAGGCTGGCTGGGAGGGGGGCGCGTTGCCGAAGCCTCCACGATAAGAGGGAAGGAATCGTGGCCAGCGAAAGGTTAATCTTCCCTCTCCAAGTCCCTCCTTCTGTCTTGGCATAACCTGGAGAGCAAAGAAAATGCCAGACTTACAAAGTGAAAAGACACACCGGCGCTAAAGCGTTGCCGCTGCGTCGTGCGGCGCTTCGCGCGCAGGGCCACGCGTGACCTAATTAACAAAAAGCCGTCGCAGAAAGTCAGGGAAGCAGCTTGGGTGACACCAGAGAGGACCAGAACTTGCGAAGGAATGTCTGCTTCCAGCAGCTGCTGATCTGCCAGTTCTGGCTCAGAGAGCGCCCGCTGCTAAGCCAATTTTTAGGGACTGTGGTGTCAGCAAGTTGATTGAGCTGCAGTAGTCGAGACAGAGCGCCTTCCCCTTCTCCAGACAGATCCTGGGGGCATCGGCTTTGTCTTGGGCGGTAGCCTGGAGAAATCACCACCACAAGAAGTTCACATTTTTGGCTATGGATATACATATATATATATATATATATAACACAGGGAATTGAGGCAGAGAACTGCTCTGCCTACTCCTGGGCATGGGGACAGACGTGTAATGCAGTTTGTCAGCCAAAAGATGTTATATGTGTCTTCACACAAACACTCTGCTGGCAGCTCACTGGCTTCTGGCCACACAGCCCAACGTCCCCTGGTCAGAAGTGCTGGGCTGAAAACCAGATCGCCAGCCAATTGCATCTGCTTCATCCTCCCCCAGTGTTCAAGGGCAGGGGCGTGGTGGCCTGTGTAAGGGATCATCCCTTCTCCCAGCCCTGTCCTCAGAGGGGAGCCAAGGATGGAGAGCCCACCTGCTGACCTCTGAGCTGGGTAATCCCGCTGCTTGTCACTGAGAGGGAAGTGTGCTCACAGTAGCCAGTGCCAATAAAATTAAGCATTTCAGTCAACATTGAAATGTTTAATCTGAATTCACCATCAGGCATTTTAAACAGCTGCCTCGCTCTCATTTGCTCGTGGCTGGGTCAAGGTTTAGTTTTTACAGCCTGTGCCAAACCCTTCCCTGTTGTAACTCTGCTGACAGAACAGGACAAGATGTCCACGGGAGCCTGGCCCCAGTCACACGTGGTGTGTCACCCATATGAAAAAGCTCTTGACCCTCTGCTAGAAGTTGGATTTGCACCTGATTACAGGCAAAGACAAAATCAATGGAGTCAAATAATCACAGGGAGATACTGGTTTCTTACCAGTTGCCCAACTGGGGAAAAAGTACTCAGCCAAGAAGGATGGAAAGTGGCAGCAGAAGAGAGCACAGTGAATATGATAGAGCAATCCTGGGTTTCCTGTTGAGGAGAGGTTGGAAACAGGACAAAACTTTGCTGTTGAGTGAGCTGCAGCCTACAGGGAGTGATTGAATGATTTGAGGCAGCGCTTGTTCAACGCTGGAAATATTTATACTTAAGATCTGTAGGGAATATCATAGAAAGGGCTATGACACTAATACTTTATCTTCTAACTCTATGTGCACATTTAATATCTGATTCCCAATGAATACTTCTCACACAGTTTTGAAACACACAAGAGGTGACCTCCCATTTCTGCTTGGGACCAGCTCTTCAGGAAAACCAGGCAGTGAGGAGACACAGACCAAGCTGGCAATGTGAAAGAGCACGGTCCACAGGGAAAACAAGAGGCCCACCAAAAAATGCCCAGCATGAACACAAAACAGCAAAAACCAAAGCAGGTTTTAAGTACAAAGCTGCCCATTCTGATAAAGATGAGGAACCAGTACATGATCACTGGGGAGAGGAGGCTGAGCTGAACCAGACAGTGTTGCCAAGAACGAGGAGAGCTCTGATTGTAGGCAGAAGATGACTCTGTGTGCACAGGCAGGTGTTTTGTGCCACATGAAAAGCCTAAGAAGTGGGGCAGCTCCCTGTGCCTTCAGACATGAGACAGGCTGTTCACTCCATGGTACAGGAGAGCCCTCCGCCAGGGCCGTGCTCATGCAAGGACAGGGAAAGGCTGATAAGAGGAGGGAGATTTGGGAGCCCAGGTGTCATCCCACCCCGACCAGAGGAAGGCATCAGGGTGCCAGGGGCTAATGAAGAATACACAAGGGCTTTGCTTGAGGAGGAGCCCAGTGACAAAGCCCAGCTTTGTTGTGCCAAGGCATCAAACAGCCTTGCAGGACAACCAGAAAACTTGCCTGAAGAACATGTCAACAGCAGAAATTATCCTTCAACAGAGGAGATGAGGCAATCTGGGGTGGTGACAGTGGGAGCAGGGGAAGCAAAGGAAGTGTGGGCAGCCTGACCCACAGCCATGGCAGAGCAGGTTGCTCCAGAGAGCCTACACAGTGCTGGAAATGGAAAGCCTTCTCGTGCTGTCCCCTGACATGCAGTTCTTTGAGATGTTCGTATCTCCAAAGCCTCTGGGTTTAGCAGCACTAGAGACATTGTGTAAAGGGGAGAGCCTCTGGGTTTGCTGTTTCAGTGAATGCAAAGAGTGCAAGCCACCCCTCTGCTCCCTGGCATCCTTTCCTGCACAGCCCAGGTGTTTGCATCTCAACAGCAATTTTTGTACTGAACCCAGCAAGATGCAATGGAATCCCAGTGCTTGTTTCGCAGAGACATCCGGCTTCGAGGGAAAGATCACACTCAGCTTTGGATTGTAAGCCCAGGCATGTCATAAGAACAAGTCAATTACTCCACAAATGAGGGGAAATACTCTACAAATTTTAGCTGAACTAAGTAGAGAAGAGAAATGAATCTGTAAATCATCAAATGGTGTGCCTGTTTATAATTATTATAATGCAAGTAGTATAATGTTAGCTGAGCAAGATAATTTTTGTGTGTTTTGGGATTTCCTAGTTTGCATCTTTCTGCCTACAGGTCTAGATCTCCAGGGCAGGTAATTTTCTTTTCCCTGATGTCTCATAAAGAGAAAGAAATGTTGAATATAAAACCTGACAGGAAGTTTTTCCTTTCGAAGTATAGTTCATGTGGTTGTCTAGAAAACACAGTTCAAATGCTGTTCTTTACTTTGTTCCTACAAGTTGTGAGTAATACACACATTTGTTCACACGACAAAGGCTGTGCTCGTGACAGTAGCCTTGGAACAATGTCAGGTGGCTGTTACTTACAGGACTGGAGTCCTGTGGTCTCTCCCAACTCCAAGCTCATCTGTGTTAGGAGCTGGAGCTGGGTTTAACTGCTGGCCAAATCACAGAGGTGTGCAGGCTTCATGCACTGCCTTGAGTTGGGGTGCCCAGAAAACTCTTCAGGAACAAATAAATTTATAAAATATCCTAGGGGATGTATGAGAATTGGAGCTGAAATTTAGTATTTTCTAACTGCTCTCACCCTTCCTCCTGGGACTGCTGCTGATCTTTGATCACTTCCCTCATTTACAAATGCTGTCATCTCACCATTCTCCTTCCACTCCATATCATTAATACAAATCTGGAAACAATGGCTTTCTCCCTGCTAAAACATTGCAACATCCCACTATTTGTTTCCTCTTCTAAAACGGATCATTCATTATAACCCATATCCCCCGAAGAATTTTATCACTTGAAACCTGTTTGCAGTGAATCTAAAGTAGCTGGGAAATCATCTCCTCAGAAATTCCTGCGTACGCTGGAGCCGACTTCTCCTGGAAGCCCAATAAAGTGTTGAGTCCCTCTGCAGGCAATATCCATTTTTCTTCTTTCTGATACAGTCTCCGGCAGTAACCCCTGCAGCTGTGCACGATCCATTTTTTTTTTTTTTTTTCTGCTGAAATTCACTGCTCAGCTCTGTTAGCTCTTGTACCCACTTCATCCCAGAGAGTTGGGATAATTGCCTCCTTGCTTCGGCGTTCCACCACCTCCAAGCTTATCGCAGAGGTCAGCTTTTCTTTTATCTCTCCTATAACCAACTCGTTATTTGCTGCTTTCTCTTGCAAGGGACAGGCTGCTGCTCCCTGACTCCTGCCCCATTCCACTTTTCCTGGTGTTTGTGCACCTCGTTTGAATATTTCTCCCTAAAAGGACAATCTTTACCTCTCAGCATTTGAATTTAGTATTTTACTTTGTAGTCCGTGGTCCCCAGCACCAGCAGAGGCTTGGGTGAACACTGACCTGTGTGATGAGGTATCACCAAAATGCTTACACCTGCAGTTCAAGAGTCGTGTGAGCAGAGAATTTCCCCAAAAATCCAGGCAGCCATTAGGGCCACGGAAGACTTTGTTTAATAAATTAAATACGAGTAACATGCTCACTGTTTTTTGTACCTGAGAAAGGTTATGCGACCTAGTAATGTTAAGATACATTCAGAGTGAGGCTTGGGACTCAAATTGCTCAAATGTTGGTAGAAAAGAAAGGAATGAATATAAAACAAAATAATGCAGAAAATGTTCTACACTGTTAAGGGTGAATGCAGCTATGGCTGTGCAATATTTACCATTGGGAGGCTTGGACCAAATCTCCCTTTGAACTACTCACAGTCAAGAATAAACCCTATTGTCAGTATGTGAAAATTTGAAGTGCAGAAAGGGCAACCATCCCTTACAAGTCCCCAGACTATCTAAATACTATTGAAGACACTTTAAAACAGATGCAGATGATGAAAGTCTGAGCTATCCTACAGAACTTTTTCTCAGGACATACGGTTTTTTAAAATAACAGCAAATCTGGACAACTGAGGAGTGGGTAATAAGGTCTGGAAAGCACAGGCAGAGCCAGGCTTACTAAAATCAGCCTTGAAGTGTCGCTCACAAATTGTCACCAAAGCACTGTGAGAGGAGTGCAGACAGGGCAACTTTTGCAGAGATACCAATGACACTCATACTTCCAGGGGCTTTCAGAGGATGTTATGTACCCATTTCCCCGTTTGAAAATGTGCCTCTTCACACAAAACAAGAGATCTTTGCATTTTTAAATAACACACGTCAAATCTCGCTCATGTAAAACCTCTCCTCCAGCGCTCCGCCGAGCAGCAGTGGTGCTGTCTGAAAATACAGATGTTTTCTGGAAATGCGGGTGTCTCCAGCTTTTCAGTCCATGTCAATGCAATGCAGTTGAATTTCTTAATCAATGATAATTCACTGTAGTATTGATGATGACACTCACTGTGCATAGAGACATAAAACCCCAATTTTTTGCTGTTGCTTAATGTCATCGTGAAGTTCAGACAGGCTGGATCGTCCCACACTTGGCACACCAGGATGAAACCTGGCTTCCTCCTGAGGCCACCAGAACAGCAGAAGAGTAAAATCCAGTCCCACAACTGCCACCAGCCAGCACAGTAACCCTGAATCACTTCATTTGCTTTCTTCCCCTCACAACATTTTCTGTTTAAATCTGAAGTTCTGTAAGACAGGAAATGTTTTCCTTCAATGGGCTGTGCACAGTTCCTGCCATGGTGGGACTCCTGTCTCGGCCAGGACCTTGAGGTAGTGGGGTAAGAAATCAAGCAGAAAGAGCTGGCAGGAGAGAAGCAGCACCCCTTGGCCTCAGCAGAAATCTGATTTCGGACGGGGTTTGTTTTAATCCAAAAGAGCAAAATATGCTTGGGTACTGTTCAACTCTAAGCATTCCTTGCCACCTCTGTTTCCTAAGGTGAGTGAAAAGGAAGCCTGTGCCACCACAGAGGGGAATTTGGGTCTTGCAAATGACTCTGTTTCTTTGTCCAAGAGGCCACACTGGGGGCCATGGCTTCACGAAGGGTCTGTGAGCGTGGCAGCTCCTCTCACTTCTCAGTTTGCTTTCAGGAGCAAACTGCAGGCCGCACATTGCCACACAGCGCTAAGGCACAGAGCCTCCCGACCCCTGGGGCCTCAGCCACGGCCATGCGAGCAGCAGACAGACACCAGGAGCCTCTGAAGAGCCACTGGGGCCTCTTGGCCACTCCACACCCAACACCTGCCAGGCAGGGCCCGGTGGAAAGCCCCGTGGCCACCTCAAAGGCACGGCCAGCAGCCTCAGCAGCAGGTCTGCTGCCATGTCACTCATCCCCAGCACGGAGGGGATGTTCAGGGCCAACTCTCAGGGACAAAACACTCCGAGCACAAACACCTCCCAGCACAGGTCCCACAGGGCAACTCGTGCACTGCCTGGCAGCTGGTGGCAGCAGGGATGTGACATCCTTGGTTCTTGCTGGCAAAGCCACCAGCCTGTGGCCACGGCAAGAGGATGACCTGATGATCTGCTGCCTGTGCCTGGGGACAGCTGAGCCCCAGCCTGGCTGGCATGTCCCACAGAGCATCCTCCTGCACCTCACATCAGCCACATTTACGGGCACCACCACCACACTTGGTGCATTTGCAGGGCCCCACCATGGCTAAAGTGATCTTTTACACTTCCCACGAGTGGGCATGAGGAAGGCACACTCCTCTTCATGTACTTGTTGCTTCAGACCTGTTTCCACCTCCGAAACACGCTGGTGTCGTTCAGCGTGGCTGGCCCTGCGGATGTGAGCAGGGCGTGTGTTCAGCTTCTCATCCGAAATATTTGCATGAGCTGCTGGTTTCCTCTCTCCCCACTGGGGACAGGAGGCTTTCTCTCACTTCTCTATTTCATCGTGATCTATAGAAGCAAGTTCAAAAGGGCAGGAGCCAGGGTCTCACATCCTGATGCTTTGCCTCACCCTGGTGAAAAGTTATTGGTGTCAGTATGGCTACAGCTGCTCGCTTCCCCCCCAGCCTCTTTAATTTCTGTCCCTTTGCCCCACTTGATGACAAAAAATAATGATCTTTTACATTCCCTCTCTGACTACTTTATTTCTCACACTCCCAGGAAAACTTATATACACTCAAACATACCTGTACACACACCCCTACATGCCATCTGTTGGTTAACTCCTGAAAAAAAAGTCTTTATCTGCTCTGAAGGTATGGGTGGGTTGTGGCCTTCAGCCTTACTGGCTTTTAAAAAGCTACCAGTGATAATTTCTGTAACAGTTTGCACCAGATTAACATAAAAACTTTGGTCTGAAGAGCGTTTTCTTTTTTCTTCGTGACAAAAACCGTGGTTTGCACTCTGCATTTCTTAGCCCAATAAAAGCTGTGCTATGCGTGGTACCTCAAATTCCCCACTCTCCATCCCAGAGCAATCTGTCTCTGTATCACACTCCCGGTCTCCCCGTCTGAGCACCTATAAAGGGACTGCCAAATAAAATGTTGTGAACGCTGCTCTCCGTTCTCACTCACTAAAACTTTGTTGAATTTGCTTGGTTTGACACCTATTACAGCTCAAAGGCTGTTTGCTTCTCCCCTGCAGGGTTGTGGAAGCGGCAAAAGTAGCGGGGAAGGAAAAATCTTCAAACCAGCTCACTGCATTCTCTCTTTAAACGGCTGAACAGAAGTGTTGAAGTCTCAAAGTTTTGCTTTTCTCTGAGTTTTGTTTTTCAGGGCTTTTTTTAATCACTGGCTGCCACAATTCAAAATGCCTCATCCTGTATCAGCAGAATTTAGTCACACTGATAATTCAGATTTCCAGGCAAGATACTTGGAGTGAGCTTTCCTTATGGTTTTCCTCTAATACCAAGAGTTCAGATAATTTCAATCTAACAATTGACTTCATTCTCTTGCTTGAGTTTTCCTCTTCCCCCAGTGGCAGGAGAAAAAGGGAAAAAAAAAAAAAAAAAAAAGAAAAATAAACACGATTTTTATTGCATGGAAAATGCCTGAGGGAAACAAACTAAATTCAGCACTAACTTGCAAAGGCAGATTTTAAAGTTGCAAAATCAGAGCATAATTTGGCCCAATATTCTGCTTCAGTGCTTGGCTCAGTGGAGAAACCAGGACGTGTTTTTTCCTGCCCAGGAATTATTGTTAAAATGAAAAATGAGTTTTCATAGACAGGGAAGTATCATTGCTGCAAGCAAGCATGAACAATGCTGAATCTCGGTCATGCGTAAAACCCAAGAAGTGGCCAAAAAAGTGCTTTTCTGAGCAAGCTGGCAATCCCTGCTTTGGAAAGTTGTGCCATACCCCACGCCAACTCGCTCCACCAGCGCTGGCTGTGGAAATTGCTCTCCTTGAAACAACATCTACCTAATTTGTAGCAGTTAATAACTAACAGCATATAATTTTAAAACCCAGCCACACTTTGCTGGTTCCTGCTTTTAATTAAACCTTACTCCTAGCAGTGAACGGAGTGGGGATGGGGTAGGTGGGATGCCGGAGCTGCAGCCTGCGATGAGCAGGGCCAGCAGTGGTACCCGACAGGACCCCCTCTTCTTCTCCTAAGTGTGCATGTTAATTCAGAGTCCTGTCAATCAGGGCTGGTTACTGTGGCAATGGTGGGCCTAAACTGATGAAGAGCCACTCACGCCTCTCTGCGAGCAGGGATGAGGAAGCCCACGGTCAGAGCCCAGCCACAGAGCTCCTCTGGATCAAGACATGTGATGGTAAGTTAATGATGTATTAAAAATCCATGTTAATTAATGCGATTTTTTAAATTATAGCTTTTGCTCACACCATAACTGGTATGCAAGTGGCAGGAGGGCTGGAGCGAGCAGCTGCCACCTCCTCAGTGCCTGGCACAGCCACTACCAGCCCTACACGCCCTCCGTCGAGGCCAGGAAACAAAACAGTGACATACGTTCCAGGGCACCCTGAATAACCAGCAGTGTGGACATCACTCAAGCATTCAAGCAGAGCTTTTCCTGGGCCTGGAGCAGCTCGGTGCCCCTTGCCACCACTTGAGCCTTTGTGCAGGGAAATCCGGGGAGGTTGGGACCGAAGGTCCCCGGCCATCAAAGCTCCTCCGTCTTGCGGGAGGCGGCGGAGTTTTGGCGTGCAGGGTCTGGAGGCGATTCTTTCTCTGCTGCTGAATTTGTTTTGCAGTTGCAGTATGTCTCTGTCCATGTGCCATTAAGAGCTCAATTCTTTTATTCGCCCCCCCCCCGCCCCGCCTTTTTAAAACATCATGTTTATGCAAGTGGACAGGAGGCTCTCATATCTGGGTCACACGTTTGCTGGAGGTCATTGAAAGGCTACAAAATGGAGCATGCCTAATTCTGCTATTTCAGAAGTTTTCTCACATGTACTCAAGACAATTATGCCTATTAAATGAGTTCATTAAATTTCAGAAACCCTTTGAAATTCTGACGTACCAAAAAAATACGCTGAACTCCTTCCATTTCTTCTGACACCTCCTACAAATGCTCTGATCCAAGGGGGTGATGGACACTGCAGTTTGGCTGCCCGTGATATGGCAAACATATTAAGCATGTCCTGTCTCCACTGCAAGCCAAATAAACTAAGTAAATAAAACAGGGCATCAAGGTCCATCAAGTGACCTTTTGCAGCATCACTGTCACTGGCCCAAGCACCACTCTACCAAGAATAATTTAGAGACACAGGGTAAATGTCACCGATGCTCCTTAAGAGCTGTGGGGTTTGAGACAGGATGGGACACTCAAGGCTTTTCCAGGACTGAGAACTGGCTCGGTGCTGAGCTGCAAACTTCAGGGATGCAGGAGGAAAGCACAGGCAGGCTCTGTGTCATCTCCTCTGTGCTGCCCTGGGGGCAGCTGTGTGGGACATCCCTATCCCTGCCCTCCCAAAGGAGCACAGGGACTTGCAGAAGGTCATTTTTTTAGGCTAGGGTGCACAGGGAGAAAGGAGGACATAACCAAGTCATGGAGAACAGGCAGAACCATCTCATCAGGAAGGGGCTTTTCCCACAATGAATCATCCTGATACTGAGCATCAGGAACTGTGAGTGAACAGGAGCTGTGGGTGCCCAGTCTCTACAGGCACATCCCACAAATGCTGAGGTACCATGCACTAACCACATGTGAATACTTCTTGGTTTACAATGCATGGAAACAGAAGTTAATAGCCAATTGTTGCAATATTAGTCATGCACAGACATCAGGTCATGGGATTGCTTTGGCATCAACAAGTTCTATGAGCCTACAAAGAAAGCAGAGTGTTGCTTAGGGGAGCATGCCTCGAGCAGCACTGTCACTTCTGGGGAACTGTGTATGGACTCAACAGCAATTTGGAAATTAAAATGTACACACGCTCATTAAGACGTGTTTCTTTCTGGTGCGTAAGAGAGCATTTATCATAGTTGGCCCACACCAACAATCAGCTTTGGACAGAAGCCACCTTTCCTAATGAATGGGAGGGAACAGTTTTTAATCTCTCTGAGATCTCTTATCAATTGATTTTGGATGATGTATGGGAGGTTTTGTTCTCCAAGAATTACGATACTCCTCGAGTGGCAGCAGAGACCCAATATTTTCATTGTGTGGCTTTGTCTCCTGACATGATGCCATTTGGTCTTGACACGGTAGCAGCCTTCCTGCAGATTCTTTCCCATTGTCTCCCATTATCCTTGCCTCCTTTGCATTGTCCAGCCTTCCCTGTGATTGCACTAACACAGATCTAAACAAACAAGGGAGGGGGGAATAAACCAGCTGATACTTTTGATGAATTCCAGCCACAAAATATTAAAAGGATGGTTTTAAAGCTCTGTGCTTGCTGACACGGTGAGAATGAACCTGCCTGGGAGTCACATCAAGCCCCTAAATGGTACCTGTGAACGAAGGTGGCCAGAAGGCACTAAACTGGCACTGAAGAGAGAGCCTTTGATCAGGTCCTCAGGAAACACTTCCTCTGTCTTCCTGAAGTGTAACTTTAGACCAGGCTCTACCAAGGCCACTTCACTCTTTTGTGCATCCCCTTGAGCTCAGTGGTGAATGAGCTGAAGCCTGCTCTGTTTCCTGTGCTAGGTGGCACGTGTCAAGGATCCCTGCGATCACTTTTGTTCCCTGCTTTATCTAAAGAGCTCCTTGCAGGAGCCCGGGGTGTCAGTGGCCGTGAAAAGAGCACAGCTGGAATATTGCAGTATTTTATATCCTCTGGGCAGACAATTAACTGAGCCCCATTAGTGGCTGGAGTCTCAGGCCTGCATCCAAACAATAGCAAGGAGGTGTCAGATCTCCCTCAGGAAAGCAGGAATGCCAGTCTCCTCATGGGAGATTCCAAAGCTGCTGGAAGCCTGGTGGCTCTGCCCCATGTGTTCAGAAGGACAGAAGTGGGCACTGGAAGGGTGTGGGTGGACAGAAGACCTCTACAGCAGCTCTAAATACCCCCAAATTGCTCACATAGCTCCAGTGAGGGGTCGCTCTGGCTCCTCCCTAAGGCAAGAGAAATTTTGTGCTCAGTGCCACTGGGCAGATCTTTAGTCCTTGAGCCCCTCTACCAGCTCTTGCAGGATCATCCCTCAGGATGTGGTCCCGGGTGAAAGCAAAGAAAAGGGGGACAGCAGAAAAATGGGACAAGAAAGAAAAACAGTACAGTGTCTTTTGGTCAGATGCTATGGATTTCAGCATCTCAGGCTGCTACAGGAGGAAGGAGCACAGTGACCAGCCCAAGAGAAATTCCCTCAGTTCCTCTGGATAAACACACACAGGAGTTTCTGCTCCCGCACATGGATTTCCACGTCTCCACATGACGATCAGCTCCAGGAGAATAATGTCATACAAGATGTCAAAAACAAGAAGCAACATGCTAGAAGAGTGCCACTTGGAAATAAAGCCCTGCTTTTATTGGATAGCTGATCTGCTAAAAGCAGTTATTTGAAATATCTGCAGATCGTTGGGATCCGTGAATAATTGCTATCTGCACATCTCAAATTCTTTACAGTTTTTGCTGTTACATAGCTCTGCATGTCTATAAATAGTAGAGCAATGTCGCTCACTGCATAATACAGTCTCTGTGTTTTTACAACTCATCATGAACTTCTATGTAATTTATTTTTTATTGAAGAATTCCAATTAATGGCTTCCTGGTGATTTTAAAGCCTCAAATTATCAGTCTCTGAAAACAAAGCAGAGAACATAATTATCATAAACCGAGAATTTTTCATTTTGAGGCTTATCTGTTTGTGCTAAGTATCTTGTCTGTAAGTAATTAGTGCCTTTATTTTTTTCAGTAAAAATAATGACCATTCTATGCTGCACATCCAAATTCCACTAACTGCTAGATGTACTGTATACATTATATTTGAAAATGCACCACCTTGGACCAGCTTTAAAGTATTTCATCAAATGATAATGGCGACAACAAAATACATCTGTTTGTTGGAATAAATTATGTGACATATCAAAAAAAAAAAAAAAAGCTATTATATCTTTTTCTCTTCTAAGAGTAAAAAGCCTTTAAAGAACATGCACATTTATTACCATGGTGGCGTCGGATGATGGTGAGCTGCTTTTAGGCTATTTATAATTCCCTAGTTGCTGATCAGGACTGATCAGGGGATGGTATAGATGGACAGAGCACCCTTTACTTGATGTCTGTCTGTACTGGTGCATCTCTGCACTGTGCTTAGTGCACCCAACCCAAGGCTGGAAGCCGAGGTAGGTAACAGGAGAAATCTGCAGCACCTCTCCCAAGCACTCCTTGTAAAGAGGGAATTTAAACACAACAGTGAGATCCTGCTCCTGAAAACCCGGGGAAACAGGGTGGATTGGGATATTTAGAGTCACTCCAGTGCCAAAAGCACTGGTATTTTCTTGAGGGACAGAACTTAGCATGAGTTTCCTGCACAGTCTCCCCTGCATGCTCAGTGCCTGTCTGTGTTTGCAGGTGGGATGAGTTTTCCCAGCTCCAGGTAAATCAGTTTATAACCTGCATTGTGAGGGCTGGTCCTGCCTGCCATCACTGGAACTGAGCAATTTCTGTGCTGTGTGGGCCCCCAGATAGATCAGGAGTCCCCAACAGCAAGGGTGGAGGGAGACCTTGGCCAGATCTCTCATCCCACATTTACTCTACACATCCAGAGCATCCTCTAAGCATCCACAGAGGAAGGTGGGGACCAAGCCCTAAAGGAGGAGGAGTATGCCCTGTACCAGCCCTACTCAGCATTGCCACAAGTCTAACACACAGAGCCCTGCTTTATCTCCCTGCCTTGTACAGTAATGCCTTTTCTATTGTGGCATCAAGCAAAGAAATCACACAGTCAATAATCCAGCAGCAATGCATGTTGGATAAAGTGGGGAGGAATGAATTAGGAAGACAGTGAGGATACTGCCCTGGGAGAATGTGTTCCTGGTGATCTGTGGACTCTCCTCAAGAGCAAGCTCATTTCCAGATCGCCCCAGACTGTTAATCAAATAACAGCCTGAGATAGGCTGGTCTCTACTAGACACTGCACCCCCTGCAATGCCTGCAAACAGGTATGGAGCAACTCCCTGCTTTCACTTTTATAAAGGATTCTGCTGATTGTAGTAGAAACTTCCTAAAGAGAGTGAATTTTGAAGTGAACCCAAGGTAAAATGCTAACGCCATAATTTTAAACCATAAATAAACATGCCTTAAATATCTAAAGTCAAGTTAGAGTAACATCAGCTCCCCACTCTGGCTGGCTCCCGGCTCTGTAAGAAGTGGGATGGTGCACAGGGTGGGACAGTGAATGTCCCTCGGCATCTGAAGGGGGTTCAAGGTCCCTTCCCATCCTGACCATGGCACAGATCAGAGCTGGTGACTGTCCAGCCCCAGCTCACACCTTCTGCATCCTTGAACCAAGATCCCGGGCTCCACTTCTGAGTTCCCTCTCATTTTGGCAGACATCCAGGCCAGCTGCTAAAATAAATCTTTTTTTTTTTTCCTTCCCCTGCGAGCCCTGACGTTCTCCTACTGCAGAAAGGTAGCAATAGCAGTGGTGTTTCTTGGCTTTCATCCTGGCTGTGTGATCCACCCCGAGCCACCTCTCCCCACGTCTCCAGCCCGCATTCCCAGGCTGCAGGATGAAGGAGAGCTCGCCGTCTGCCTTGCAGTCTCTTTGCTCCCAGGCACTAAGTAAATGTCAGCTTTTTTCACTGTGTTACATACATTGTTAATTTTAAAAAGAAATCCAATATCATTGTTTTTCATGCTAGCTGAGATGACTCTGAAATTTAATAAAAATAGTGGAATTTTTCATTAATGGCAGCCAGGGTTTAAGCCAGCACTAACTTTCCATAGCAGCAAGAGCAGATGAAAGGAGGTCATCCTCATCTTGTTATATTGCAACTGTCCTCAGTCACAATTTCAATGGCAATGAATTCAAATGCAGCCCTTTTGCTTCACTGAATTAGCATAAATAAACTGGCACAAGGGAAAGGGACACCCCAAGCACCTAGAAACATTAGATCAAATAATATTTTCTGTAAGACAAAAATGCAAGAGCAAGAAAATTATGTGAGATACTTTTTCTTGGTCAGGCATTTCTCTCGCTGGCAGGGAGGGAAAAACTAGGGATAATTAGGGTAGGAACGTGGCTGAAGCATCCTGCAGAGTCACCTTGCTTCTGTGGCAGCCAATCCTAAAGGAAATCCTTCTCCAGTGAGCACCCACCTGAACTGCAGGGCTGAGCAGGTAGGTGCACCACTCTTGGAGAAATTACTACACCATCATCCGTAGTATCTGAATATCTTCAGAGCAGATACCAGCATGGACTTTGCCTTCCCTGACTGCAGCCCTGTGGTCTGCCACCACCACATGAAGGATGAAAACTAAGGGGAAGAATGTGAAAAGAATATTTTGCTTGCAAATTATATTTTCTTTATGGTTGTTGCTGGGAAAAAAAAAGAACCAAACCTACATCAAAACTGTGCTGTGAGGCATTTGTTCTTTCAACTTTGTTGTTGTAAAAGGCTCCCCAGGTCTCACCCATGTCTGAGGCCAAAGTAAGTAAGGCTCTTCCTCTCCCCCAACTCTTCCATTACTAAATCAGCAGTTTATCATCCCCTCTCCCAAGGCCACCATTGAGTGGCCACCTCACAGCACGCTTACAGTCAGCAGAAAAATCAGGAATGTCAGCCAGTGGCCATCCATGCTGCACTGGCTGACATGTGGGACTTGGAGCAGGACCAGCAAGATGCTCATCCCTCTCCCAGCCAGGTCATCTACCAATCAAGGAAATGCTTTTCCTGAGCCTCTTCTTTGGACAGAACCAGATCAGTTCCAAAAGGAAGAGCAATACCTGCTCTCTCCATGACAGGGTTACCCCTTTTGTATGTAAAGATCCGTATAAATGCTCCCGAGTTGGTGGGAGGGAGGGTGGTGTGGAAAACAGAGAGCAAACAACCCTCCCCAGTGAACTCCCAAAGAGCCTGCCCAACTCCAGTGTCACACACACTTTTATTTCAGCATCTGTGTCTTCCCATCAGCAAGACCTTTGTCTAACTAGAAAAATACAACTTTTTTTTCCCCCCTCTCCTTTGCTTCTGAGCCTGGCCTCTAGACATTCAAAAGCCAAAGAGATCCCAGAATCCACTTCCTCTGAGCAAGAACACAGACTGAAGTTTAGCCCCAGGTTCTGCCTCTGCCAGCACTGCGCTCTGATATTAGGAAATATCAGAGATTACAGAGAAACTCAGAGCAGCACTTCTGTGGGAAGACTGAGAAATATGAATGGCTCTTTGCAGAACCGCCCTTTCTTCCTGCAGACTTGCATTTCTAAGTTAAATTTGTCACATATTTTCCCAGCCAGTCACTGCAAGCAAGGAATTTACTGCAGCAAGAAATTAGCTGGGTTTCCACAAATTTTTCCCAAATGGTCATTGATTCTCTCCCTGAGCATCGTTGGTGTGACTCAGGGCAGAGCTTCCAGGCTGGCACGTGGCGCTTTGTGCTGGACTGCCCCAGCCAGAGCAGCAGCAGAAATCACTGGAAACTTTGGAACTGGAAATTGGCAGTAATGTGTGATAATGAGGAAGACGGCTCCTGTCTGTGCTGCAGAAGCCTGACCTTTTAACAGAGCAAATGTCAGGCAGAGATACACAAATGTGTTTAGACCAATATCAGTTGCTTCGCTGCGGGAGTGCTCATGCAGGCCCATGGACAGCGAGCGATTTGCAGCCACTGTTCTTGCAGAGGGGGACAGTGCTGCAGGTCACTCCTGAAGGAAATATCCCTGGACAGTGCTGCAGGTCATTCCTGGAGGAAATATCCCTGGAACTTGTGCTCTTGAGTGCAAAGGGGCAGTTCATAACAGAACTGTCCTGGATTCAGTGTATCCATGCTTCTGGACCCCAGCTCACACAGAGCACATAATGCACTGTCTTTCCATTGGCCTGGTTCTCCTTCTCATTCTGCTTCACCTGAAACATTTCTGGTTTCCAGGGCTGCCAGAAAGGACTGAGCTTGCAAATGAGTCCGGTTGGGAACCAGTCAAAAGAGCCAGAAGGGCAGCTGGCTTGGGTAGGCCTGTAAGCCCATTGTTTGGGATTCAAGGCCTAGCTTGTGGTCATCACCTGGAACGTCTGGGAGTCTCCATGTGCTCTTCTCGAATGCTACTTTAGTTCCCCTGTCAATTAAGGAAGAGTTACCACAATTCTAGGAAAAAAGTTAATAAAATAAAGACCTGCTTCTTACTCTTCCCACACTCAGATGGGGACATCTGGCACAGTAACAACACAGAGCAGACCTGTGTGATCCCAAATACCCATCCTCTGCTCCTCACTCCCAGGAGGTCTGACAGGACACATTTGTAAAAACTCACCTATGGTACCCGAGAGATCCCTGAAATCAATCCAGTTAAATTCATCAGATTGCTCTCCTAAGAGGAGCTGCACCCACATTAAGAAGTCCAGCAGGACTGGCCCCTTAGCATCAGGCCAGCACATCCAGCCAGGACAACCGGCAAGCTGCCAGCTCAGGCCAGGGGACACGGGCACCTTTTGGCACTGGGCCTGTCTAATTTCTCAGCTGCAATTAGAAGAGAGGTGAGTGTATGTGCTAAAGCATGGAGGAGGGTGCAGCACCCTCCAGCTCCTTTTGAGCAGCGCCACAGCGAGGAAGAACATTGGTACCAGAATCCAAACACTGGGAAATGTGTGGCTCCAGTGCCCAAAACCCGGCATGCCTACCCAGAGCTCCCATGGCTGCGTTTCTTGCTGCAGGGAGGAAAGCCAGGGTAGCAGAGATGCACATAATTGATCATTAGCTCTGCTTTAGCCTTGCAGCAGAGCTGCTCTCCTTGGGAGAGGCACACCAGAGATCCACAGGGAGCATCCTGGTGTCCCTGGGTGATGGCGTGTGGAGGACACTCCGAGGGGCCCGGCTGGTCCGTCGGGGCCAGGGGAAGCAGCAGCAAGGGAAAAGTCCAAATTGTTGTGCTGCAATGTTGAGTTAGCAATGCTGTTGGGGGATAGGAGAAGGTAATAAGCAGAATTTTCTAGGAAGCACGCTGAAAATAAGGTACTAAGAAAAGTCACTGAAAATGTCAGGCAAGCCAACAGGGAAAGGTCCAAGGAGCAAGCAAAAGCACAGCATATACTTTTTCATCTATTCAATCTGACCCTGGGCCCGGTGCCACAATCTTTTTAAGGTTAGTGGTGGGAAAGCTGCCTTTTGAATGTTTGCAGAGGCCTATTAACATCCTGTGCTGAGGAACCTTAAACCCCAGGTAGTATTTCAGAGGAAATGGACAGCACAAAACACAGACTGAAAATTAACCACAGCAGACCCCAGGCCTAAATAAGTTCCACTAGCCCTTTCTGAAATCACTTAAAGGCTTTCCTTCCAGTTGGACTCCTGCCCAACCACTTTAATAGGTGCAGCAGGCAGGGGGGAAGAAAAAAAAAGGGGGGAGAAGAGAAAAAAGAGAAAAATAAAAAGGAAAAAGAAACCTATTTGGCCCAGTAATTTAAACATTCTTTGCAAAATAATAATAAAGTAAAAAAAAAAAAAAAAAGGCACTTTAACAAAAATTGCAAGTGTAGCAGGATCGGGAGGGTAACTTGGTGATATTCTCTGTGGATGGCTGCAAACCTCTAATGGAAAGTTGTATAAGTGGCTGAGGCCAAAGTAGGCATTAATTACAATGAAAAATCAGTTTAGTGCAGGCCACAACTAAATTGGAAGCTGGTCCTCTAGGTAAAACAAAGAAAGTGAACAGAAGCTTTAGATTTGATTACATGGCAATACAAGAAAAATGTGCTGTATGTTGTCTATTATTAAAGCTGCTTTTGGGCCTTCTGTGTGCGCCTAAGGGATTTTAATAAAAAATTAGTAATAACCCTGCTGCCCCGGCTCGCCGCGGCTTTTGGCGTGCTTGTGGGTACAAGGCTACTCCTGCAGTACAAATTAAGTCACTTTAGACAAGCACAACCTTGAAAGCATTGTGTGGTAAGTTCAAGCAGCACACTTTGACTCCAAGAGGACACAGTCCCTTACTGGAGGCCAGCTCTGGGTTTGGAAGCTGCAGTAGGATTTCATCAGGAAAGAAACCCTGCAACTGCTATATTTGTCTTTGATTATTCTTGGCAACACTAGAAATACATACCCAGGTTCATAAACACTGCATAAAATACTGCAAAAGAGTGAGTTAATGGCAAAAAGTCACCATTAACAGATTTTTTTTTAACAAATGCTAACTCTATAACCTTCTTTACATTGATGTAATGCTACTAATAACATTGTCTTTATTGCTAATATCAGCACTTGGTCCTTGGCATGGCTGGAAACAACTAAGCCAGGAAAGTTTACCTGGATTCATTTAAAAATACAAAAACCCCCACTCTCCCAACTTTATAAAGGTAACGTTTCAAATCCCTATCCTTGAGATATTTATTTTAAAGTTGTATAAATTCTGTTCTTTTTAATCCAGAATATCCATAGCTCAGTGGACCCAAATCTGCTGCTGAGTCCCTGTTTACAATTTCCTATAAACTAAAGGCAAAATCTGCTGTATGCAGAATTTTCTAACCTCCAGGGAAATAGGGGAAAAAGGAAAAAACATTTTAGGGTCACAGAGACAAGGAAACGTTGGAGAACAAGCAGCTTTTGTCTCTTTAGTAGTGGGCTGCTGCTACCAACTGCTCCAGTGGGTCTCCATCCCTCCAGCACTCCATGCTGGAGGAGGAGGGGTTGTACAGCTCCTGGATGGGTGAAAATTAGGAATTTTTTATGCCACAGGCATTGGTCAAGTCCCAGAAGCATGGCCCAGCCCTTACACCCTGCCTGGGTAGGAGGGTGTCTGTACCCCTGTATTATCAATGTTTGCTATTTCACTGAGGTGCATCAGGTTTCTATGATCTCTACTAAAGGGCCTCCTTCCTCTTGGGTTATTTTCTGCCCTTTCAAACCCACGTTTACCACTCTTTTTCCTTGCAGAGGAAAGTATGGAGAAAGCATCCAATTCCTTTCTAGAGTTACCAAGCAAGAAGGATGGGGGAAAACAAAAAAAACCAAAAAAAATAAAGAGCAAAATATCTGCCACCAGTTTAATTCCACAATTTTTAAAGCCACCTCACTTGCTCATTTTTCAAATCTGATTCACAGCTGGGTGTGTTAGGTTGATGATGTGACAAGTCTCCTCCTGAGCCTGGTGGCTCCATGAGCTGTTCCTGGGGTGAGCAGGGCAAACAGGTCTGTGCAGACCTGTGCTCCTCCTGCCCATCAAGGTGACATGAAAAGCATTGTCCCCAAGTGCTGTGACATGGAAAAGGGGCTGCCCTCTGCAAGGTGACCTAGATGTGACCTAGAAGAACTCTGGAAAAGGAGCAACTTTGGCTCTCAGTGCTTTGTACCACGGGCAAGTTGGCATTCAAAATCCTTTTATCCCAGTCACATGTGGCCGCACACCTGGATCCCTGTCGCCATGTGCCATGCGCTCCCTTCCCTTCCACCTTCCCTCCTGCCAGCTGCACTGGTCCAGTTTGGTGCTGTCAGGCAGGGGTGTCACAAGAAAGGACTAGCCCAGTTTACTGTTCTGATGGTCAGCAGAGCTGTTTTACAGCACAGAACCCAATTACTTAACAGAAGTTGGGACATGAGCACTGAAAGAAGGGTTCTTTCTGGAAATGAAGCAAAATCAATGTTGTAAACCTCTAAGTTCCTCCTCCAGAGCAGTGGAGCACTCAGGGTGGGTGGCTCATCCCCATAATTCACAGACTTCCCCTATTGTAGCTTCCTCTCCATGAAAGGGTGAGGAGGAGCAGAAGGGCTCTCCTGGGGAAAATCAGCACAGCCAAGGCAGCTCATGCCCCTGAGTGCTGAGGTTGTACAGCTCTAAGGCAGGAGATTGGGAAAACCAAATTGTGGTGCCAAACATTTCCCAGCCGCTCTCCCTTGAACCCATCACGAGCAATGGGCTCGCTCAGACACCATCCCAACAGATAAACTCCATGGCTGGCAGGCAAGGAACCAGTGGGCATCGGTGGGAATAGCCTGGTGTAGCTGGAATACTAAAAAAACCCAGAGACAAGCAGTCCTCTTTGCATCCACATATAAGCCTATAGATAAACACAAACGTTTTGCAATGTGTCTTAGTTTGAAATGTGTTAGCACATCAGGGCTTCCAGACGTGCCTGGAAGGTGAGTTCGGGTCCCTTCTCTTTCTTTCCAAACGTGTTCGCTTTTCCTCATGGAAAGCTGCAGCCAGGGAAGCTGCCTGGCACCACATCTGCTCAGCGGGTGCAGGAGTGGTCTCCAGAATCAAGCCTCTTTCTCCAGCTAAGATCCCTTATGCTAAGATCTGTGAAAAAATAATGTGGGGGAAAAAAACACCCAAGGAAAAAAAAAAAAACTAAAAACTTTTGTCCATGGATTCAAAAGAGCCCTCTTCATGCCAGATTCATCTACATTAAATTGGTCATGACCTTCCAGGTGTCTTTAAGGTTGAAGTGTTTGCTGGACCATTTAAAGCTCCTCTCCCGGGCTCCTGCGACCCTCCTGACATGGAGAGCTGGGCTTTTAAGAGTGTAGCCACCTTGTCAATGCTCAGAGGTCACTAATAGCCTGCCTTGGGCCTTCCAGCGGGTCGCGTTCGGCTTGCTAGCCCAACACAAAGGAAAAGGAGAGGAAAGCTGGGGAGGGGGGATAATTATCATTCTTCCTCTCCACCCCCCTCTCCAGGCTGAGAGTTATGCTCCATGTCACTGTGTTAATGCGCTTGCATCCAGGGAGACACATAATGCTCCTCTCAGCCCTGTTTATTAGTGAGATCCATTTGCGAAAGGCCCTTCTTTTGTACCACAATATGAATGTGCTTTGATGGCAAATAATTACGCTAGTCCTTTTGACATGAGGATCCACAGGCTGCCCTAGTTAAGCCAGTAATTAGCCTGTCCTCCTTCTTTTTTTTTTTTCTTTTTTTTTTTTATTATTATTGAGAAACTACAAATTATCCTCATATGAGCACTGGCCATTGCTTTTTCTCTTTTCTATTCTGCCTCTCACTCTCTCCCTCTCCCTTGTATCTCTCGGCACTTTGGATAAGGGGAATGCAGCTGCACTAGAGCAAGATAAAGCTCCGCCATCAAGATGATGAACAATTTGGATGAAGAGGCTTCGAGATGAACACAAAAGCTGAAGAAGTGCGGCTGATGCAGCCCCGGACAGCTGAAGAATGCTGCAGTCTGCAGATGAATAGCCCTCATTTGCGAATATACAGATTTTCCATGATGAATAAAAACTGAGTGTAGGTCACAATAAATAAACTTTTTTTTCCCCCCTTCTTCTCAAATAATAATTCAGGTTCCCGGCACCAAACAGCTGTAAATTGAAGGTTGTGCTTAGTTTTCTCAACTCTCAAAGGGGATAATTAAGCTAAGCTCATATTGTTTGATATATTAGCGTAATGATGAGCTACTATATTCTGGCTTGTTTCGAGTTATTTTAGGTTTGGGTTTTTTTTCCATTATCTTTTTTCTTAAATTACATTTCAAATACATTTTAAATCTAGAAACAGCATTTCAGAAACACAGTTGCCCTGTGTTTGGGTCTATCTGGAATGTATTCATATAACATTTAATTAAAGATGCTACATCCCCCTTTTTGGGGGAAAAAGCATGGAGGTAAAAAATACTGGCATTATTTGACTAGTCCTGACATAATCTCACACAACTGCCAAACCTTTCTCCTTATTGGTGCAAGACAGCTAAATGTGGCTGAATTCTTCATCATGAAGTCACTGCCTTTCTGAACTTCAGGACTGGTAGTCCTTGGCAAACATAAAACCACTTCAGCCCTCCTAATTTTTCCATAATTTCATTGCAAGGTCATCAGAGGGCAAATATAATTTCTGATTTTACCTGTAAACTCAGGGTTTCACGCACAGACTGGTGGATGTCATCTGTTGAGGACAGCTGACCAGATTTAGAGCCTCCAAGAAGTTTAAAATACCTGCAAGTTGAAGAGGTGTCTTGAGAAGCGGAGTAAAAGTGAAGGAAGCTCATGAACACGAGTGCAGGTGGAGAGCAAGGGTCCAAAACATGCTCATAAAAGCAGGATACACAGTAGTAGTAGTAGTAGTAGTAGTAGTAATGAGTAGGACTACGCAATGAAATAATTTGTTATCTTGTCATTTTCCAAGCTAGAAGAACACGGGAAGCTTTTTCTCCATGATCACAACCCACAAAAACTGAACAACGACTATATTAGAGAAGAAGGAAATCAGAGAGCAGCACACTGATCTGGCTTCAGTTTCAGTATTATATAGAAAGTTCTGTTAACCTCAGTCAAACAGACTTTTCCTCTTACCCATGTTTTGAGAATTAAATCCCACAGCACACTCATTTGTTTATATTCTAAGGCTGTGGCACAGCTTCATAACATGGTGAGAAGAGACAGTTCAAATATTTCAGGAAAAAAGTAAGATTATCCTACATCTTGACCTGTTTCTGGAACCAATGTCAAGCCACATGTTTTTTATGGTTCAAAAATGTGTGTGAATTGTTCCTTTCATCTCTAGTTTGGGATCAAAGGGAGAACTGCCCCTGTGATATTTACAGCATGCCTAGAAAGAAACCCCAGGAATCTTCCACCAAATGTTCCTGTGAGTTCCTATGAGTTTTCTGAGTTGCTCTGCGTGGCCAAGACTCTGACATGGGGTGGGTGAGCACAGGGGTGTCAGTGCCAAACTTTTCCAGCTCTCCCAGCCTCAGTGGTGATGCCTCATCCTGATTTCCCAATGAGGATTATAAATCCCACTGTCACTTGCTTGACCTGTTGTCATACTGCAAGGAGGCAGCCCAAACTTTGAGGATTTCAGTGGGTCCAGGGTCACATTCCCTGTCTTTTTTACAAGCTCATCGTGGTCTGCTCTGAAGCTTTGCCCATAACCCTCTGTCCTTGTGCTCATCCCATCAAACAGCAATGGGATGTCACCGCAGACGAGGTGGGGCCCAACTTTCTCCTCCTGGGAACATCCAGAGTACACTAACCACAAGTGGGTTAGGAAGACCAGTTAATCAGAAATTGCAGAGCAGGGAGGGCAAGGGGTGAAGAAAAAAAAAAGAAAAAAAAGTTGTTTTTTTTTCTCCACGCCTGGGAGAAAATTCCCACTGGTTGTTCACTTCAGGAAAACACTTCCACAACCCTGATCCAAAGGCCATTAGAGACTGCCAGTCTTCCCAATGGCTTCAAGGGAGTTTCAAGCAGGTCATTACCAAACACAGAGAAAAATAAACCAGGGACTTTGCAGTGCTGCACATCAGAGAAAAGCAGGGAGCCAGGCACATCCCTGAGGATCACAGCTCCAGGGCCCTGCAGGTTTCTTCCCAGTGGCACTGGCAGTGGTCAGCAGGCTTGGATTATCATCCAGAGCCCATCCAGTAGTACTTAAAGTGATGATGGATTTCCATTCATGCTTGCAGTAATGGCTGAACATTTATTAACTCTTTCCTCACCCATTATCTCCCTCCTTAAAAGCAAAACTGGGATCAATAGTCAGGAAAACAGATTATTCATTTGACAGCTGTATAAAAGCACACCTTTAATTTGTATATAGCCCCCATAGACTCTGCTCACCAATTAAAGATTCTATTTATTTTTAACAGCCATGAAATAATTATTAATATTTTTGTTAGGACCCCAAATTCCTCATCAGAGCTGTGCTAGGGCCTGATCATATTTGTAATGAGAGAGAGGGAGGGGGCAGCTCCTGCTCTGAAGAGGTTGCAATTTTAGCAGGTGAGAGACAAAGAAGTGCAGATAAACCATCCAGGAGGCAGGAGGGGTTGAGGACAAGGAAAAGGTGAAAAAGCCAAACAAACAACCCTGTTGTGTTTAATAAGTTCAGGCTCAGTTTATGCTACTATAGGATTTCAATATATTTCAGATTATGCAATCTGATTTAATAATCAGTTGCTCAATACAAGTCTTGTTCTTCCTCGTCTCTGCTGTAAGAGCTGATGGAGGCAAAAGGCCCTCGTGCCCTGGTGGGGAGCACCACTCTCACATTCAAAACTTAAGACTGACCCAAGGGATCATCAATCAGTAGCTCACTTTAAAATTCTCTTTAAAATGTTTTACTAGCTCACTTTACTTGGCATTTTTATCACTATCTATATCTCTAAAGCAGTGATATAATTAGTAAAGTTATTAATGTTTCTTATGTTTAGCCTTACAAAAGCTACAAATATCTATAAATCTGGCTTACAGCAAAATAAATAATGACAATAATTCTGTCAAGCATCAATATAATTTGCTGGACAGCATTGTGTAAACCAAGCAAAAATCTGAACCATTAATGAGCTTAATCTGTGCCATTAGACTGCCCCCTCAGTAAATTGTTCTGCAGGCCAGAGAGGGGTGTCCAGCTTGGTTACTCTGCAGATTTCCCAGTGTTTGCTTTCCCATGAAAGTGAACAGCCTGACTTAACTCAATTCTGCCTCACACTCTCACAATCTCTAATCAAATGTGTAGGACAGGGGGTTTTCTTCCCCCCTAAAACTTTGGATTTTCAGAGAAGTTGACGTTCTGCATGGATCCATATTCCTTTAGAGAAAAACCCAAATGAAACAAACCAAGGAACCTGCCACCAGAAAATAACTCCCTTTTCCTTTTTTTTTTTTTTTTCCTGACAATATTCACTTTTTAGTGGTGAGAGCATTCACTTAGGACCAGATGCAGTCAGTTATAAGACTCTGCTCTGTGTGGTTCAAACCAGTAACAGGAATCTGGGTGCCAGCATCTTCGCCTTAGGGTTAGGCTCTCTCCTTCAAGCCAAAATTTATGCCTCAGGCAGGAGAAACTTTTCATCTCTAAAACATCAAACCAGGATGCTGCAGAGTCCTGCTTTTTGTCACATTGCCTGCTCCCAATACAGAGATTTTTGTGAAAACTCCTGGACAGCTCATGTGCCCAAGACTTTGAACCACGGCATGGGCCACCCTTTATTCTGCTATCACTTGATTTTCTTTAAAATTGAGTGATATGCACAAAAAAAAAAAAAAAAAAAAAAAAAAAAAAAAAACAACAGAAAAAAAGGAAGCCAACAGAAAGGGCAGACCAAGCCTTCTTGGCGAAATAATACAAACCCACCATCCATGGCATCACCCTTTCAATAACAAAATAAATGTCTGCTCTCATGGGCCCCGAGTAAAAGCCCCTTTAAGTAAAAGTATTAGGAGAATACATCAGCTATAAGATATAATACCAGTGACTAATACCACAGGATGAGCATTTTTAACTTTCACTCTGAAATGACTGGATGATAAGAGAGTACAATATATATTTTGAATTCAGGGTGAGAAGATCTTTTTAATATAAGTGTTTTATGATGTAGCCATACATCATTTCTAACTAAAATGCTAAACAAAACACCATCCTTTTCTGAAACATAGATAATGATGGATTTTTGTTTTTCTATTTTATTCTATAAAATAATTTTTCAACCCAAACTTTTATTGTATTGATGGCATAAGAAGGTCCCAGTGCATCTTCTTTCATATATGAGACAATTTCATGAAAACTGGGAGTTAAAACTCGAATGTCATCGCAGAGAAAGAATTTTTGGATACATGATCATTTATTGGGAGAGTCCCACAAGATGGGATTAAAGGAGATTAAAAGGACCAGGTATGTTTTGTTGATTGCTTTGGCACTTGAAAACCCCTCTGATCTCAGAGCAGGAGTTTTGTGGGTATTATTATAATAATAATGGGGATCTTGGAGGACGGGAGGTGGATAAGCAGAAGCGAACTAAATCCAATAATGTTTGTACTGTCACAAAGCCAGGATGGTTTGGGATATGATTTAATCCTATGGAGCAGACCTACCCAACACTCCTAAGCAAGAGATAGATAAATAAATATACCCAGTAAAATAGAGGCATATCTGCAAAGTGAAATCCCTCACCCTTCCCTGGGCAAAATATTTTATTCCCTCAACACCAAAACTCGCCAATAATTTGGCTGTGTGTGTGCTGAGCAAGAATCCCAACAAATCTCTGCCTCCTCCACTTTACAGCCTCAGCAAAACACAGCTTTCGAGGATTTGCCTGTGCTTTCTGTCTCTTTCCTTGTTTGTTTTCATGTGTACCACCAAAACAGACTGTGTCACTACCTATAAGGAACCAAAATATTTCAAGTACTGACTACTGCAAAAATATGAAACACCTTTTTTAGTACTTGGTTCAAACACAGGGATCAAGGGGGAAGGAAAATGGCATTTCCACCACTCTGGTGTTGAGGATGGATGGCTGCTCACTGCACCATTGCCTTTCCAAATACCTTACTGTGTCTATCACAAGATAATCTCTCCCCCAGTCTCTTGTTCCAGGGACTCCCAAGCTTGGCTTTGTTTTTAAAAAAGAACTTTCCTGGAAAGGCTGATGTTAAAATGGCAGTGTGAAGTTGTACAAATTTTATCACCTCTGCACTTTGAGAAAATCTGAATTAAACCCTCAACTTTATCCATTCTTCTCATGAAGGGAGCAACATTGAGCTGGACCAAGCCATGAGCCAGCCCATGGCAGACACATTGCAGCAGAGACACGGGGCCTGCTTTCACACCAGTTAAATAACAAGTTAAAAAACCTCCAGGCCTGTAGTTCTTACTTGTAGTTTTGAGTTCTTACGCTGATTACTTTGCCTCTATACCTCCTGAAGATTTTGGCCACGGTGGATCATCAGAACAATAGCTCAGAAGCAGCCAGCAGTCCTGCTTACAATTAGTTGAGACTGTTTTAACTACCTGTTGAGTTGTTACAGATTTAAGAAGGACTGGCTGATGAGAAGAAGGTTCTGGCAAAAACATCTCTGCTAAGTTATGAAAACTTAGGGTTTTTTTAAGTTCAGCGACATGGTTTGGAAAGACTCTGTAAAAAAACTGAGATACATCCTTCCCTGTTTTTCATATCCATTCCTGACTCTTAGCTCTCCAAGGAATTCCATATTCCTTATTTACACACAGTGGCCAGCACAGCACCCTCCTGTCCCCAGCCGGCCTCAGAGCTCAGTCAGAACAGAAATATAAACAACAATAAAAAAACAATCTGAATAAAAACAATCAGAAGAACATGTGAATCACACAACCAGTGTGATCTTCCCCTAAGTCCTGGATGACAAACCTCCCAAAATGCACAAGGGAAAGCCTGAATGCATTAATCAGAAAAAAAAAATATTAAGGGATCTATGAAAGAAGTTCCACTTAAAATAAAAGGCAGCAGAGACCAAACTCTAAGAGTCCAGGTTTGGAATGAGCTTTCATTATTCATTGACCCAGGTTTCTTCTTCATGCTATGCAGAAAGCAAAAGATTAAACCAGTGCCGATGGGAGCGGGGACAGCAGGGTGGGTGCTGTGGACAGCCTGGCCCCGTGGAGCTGGGGAGGGGGTGCTTTGACAGTGCACTCAGAACTTCCCAGCACAAGGGTGCAGCAACTCAGCTAATTGGGGAAGATAAAAGGCAGGTTTTTATGAGACAGGCACTATCATTATCAGAAATCAAGGGTAAAGACTTGAGCAGCTACATCTTATTTTATCACTGGGAAGTCTCAGAAGGAAAAAAGAATTATCAAAGTTTTTGATGGTTTCATATAACCACAAGAAAACTATGTTAATGTAACCTTAAAGGTTTGACTAAAACTTATGAAATCAAGGCAACTCACAGTCCAGGCCTCAGCTTCTTCCCTAAGCCACCTGTAGTGCTGGGACCGTGTGAGACACAAACACAGTGTCATTTATATGGGCAGACCATGCTGCTGCCTCCTGCAACCCCAAAACCAACACCCAGCACAGCCCCTGGAGCTGCACCTACAGTGGGCTTCTGTTTCCTATGCTTTTCCTTTGTTTCTTGTAGGGAAAACACAAAGACATTGAGCAGTTTCATCACCAACCAGTCCAACACAAAACTTCCCTCTCCGAAGTGCAGCCAGGCAGCGAGAAGCAAATGCTTTAATGGCCAAGTTTAAAAAGCCCTGAAAGTCTGGGTTCCTAATGAAAATACTGACAGACCTGTAGCCACCCGGCAGGGTGAGCAGGCGCCACCATAATGACCGTTTAAGCCCTGTTTTCTGAGAAAGGCTTGGCCCAGCAGCACAGGAGGAGTAAACAGGGCTGGTAACTTAATGACCTTTGAGCATTAGCAGATGGCCTTTTTATGAGCACAGATTAGCAGAACAGGGGAGTTTTTAATGGCCACTAACAGGTGCCAAGGCTGCTTTTCCCTTCTCTACCTACCCACAGCCAGTAAAGCACTGATCTGCTCCCGCCCCATCCCTTATTCATCTTACACCCTAACATCTTGGACAACACAGCAAGATGTGTCCTGCACCATCCTGGCAAAGCTGTAGGTCACCCAAAAAAGCATGAGCACATCACCTTTGGGTGATGGCATTGTCAGCTGAGTCCTCATCACAATATCACTTCTGAGGTACAGCCAGTTCAGTGGGGATGGGCAAAATGGTTGCCCCCCTCTTTCTGGCTCAAGAGAGGTGTAGGAAACCCCAAGAGCAGGATCCAGAGCTGTTTGAAAGCAAGAGGGAGTCTAAGCAAAGCCACGACAGGAGATTCTTCTTTCTTATTTATAGCATCATGGTGCTCACCTATGACATCCCTGGCTCTGCCCCATTAAAGACACCCTGGTGTCTTCATGAGCTGGGGCCACAGCGAGTGCTCCATTCATGTCTCTGCAAATATTCCCTCACCCTACCTTATCCTGGCCCAGGAGCAACTCAGAAGCACACCAGGACTCAAGGCAATTACCAAATTGGCTCCTCTGCATTTATCTCTGTGGGTGGGTAGAGGAAAGCCCTCACAATTAATCTCAGATGCTGCCTGATTAGACACAACTCAGGGGTTATGATCCTCCCGGAGCCAAGGGGCCTGCCTGAAGTCTGGAGCTGCAGTGAGCTGAGGCTGAGGCAGCTCCTGCTCTCACCTCGGGTGTGGGGGATCACACACAAGCGCAGGTCTGCAGCCACTGATTGGGAAACTGAAGAAATGTAGGGAAAAAGCCAGCAAGAGCATGGCCAGGGGGCAGATTATGGTGTCCTTCAGCCTGCATTCCTTGGGCTTCCCACTTTTGGCTTCTCTTCTCTCAGCTCCCATGACTGGCCTCCAAATCTCTTACTCTCCTCTTTCTTGGCCTCCTGCTCTCAGCCTCCACTCTCTTGAGAGATATGCCAGTGCCTTATTTTTCCATGGAAGAAGATAACAAATGCAAATTCCAGATTTTGTAACGTGTGGTGGCAGTGCCAATCTTGCAACTGTCAGGTTGGAATCCCTTATTAGAAGGAACATATTATGGCTGGGATTTGAGGCAAAACACCAGGGAAAGAGGTTGGAAAACTCAGAGAAAAAAAAAATTCCTTGATAAAACAATTAAAATTTGCCACGCAGAGGAATTCATCGTGTCCAGAACAGAATTCCTGGAAAGCAGCACTGTGAGAAGCTTCATTCAAAGCACTGCAAGAAAACAGCCCCTAGCTAGGGGGGCATGAGGAGTGAAACTGGGAGTCTGCAGAAAATGGTGCATTAAAGTGTCCACTGTGGGAAATGGCACAGGAGAGAGGATGTGGAGTGTTGGGGAAGCAGAATGCTGGCAGCAACCATGCTGGCTCTGGACCCTCCTGGGACCACTGCTGGTGCCTCTGGGTATGGGTGGACTCATCCCTGAGAAGAAAAGGAGAGTTTGTGGCTCTGAGTCCAGCAGTGGTGCACAAGTCAGCGGGGGGCCAACTCCAGTGGTATGATGGAAAAAAAAAATACCCCAGGTACAACAAGGAAGTGGAAAAGTTAAAGATGGAAGCTCCCAGCAGAGCAGGGCTGAAGGAGCTGATGCAGGCCTCATCCTGTCCTACAGGTGTTTACACAGATTGGAAATAAAGAGAACATTTTACATTACCTAACAGAGAGGTGCACCTGGAAGCTGGGCTAATGCCCAGTGTGTTGGATATGTCCAGAGGGCCCCTTTCCTTCATGCTCATGATTCACTTTGGGGACTCTCTCGCAGTGCCATTGGGATTGTGCAGCATTTCACAGGAAAACGCAGTTTCTTGTAGAGGCACAGGGTCTGCACAGGTGCTGGCTGAACCTGAAGACAAGAGAGATAAAAAAATAGAATCAGAGCTTCAAAAAACTTTGGGAAGAGTGTACCGCTGAGCAAAAGCCAAATGAAACATGAATTAAAGTTAAGAGAAAGATGTGCTAGAAGGCCTGATGGTCCTGTGACACCAAATTTCAGAAGAAACAGGAGTAACTTACACAGATGCCAGATCTGGCAGGAAGCACTGATGACTACAGACCTCCCCAAAGAGAGAACTAAGCCACACTCTAGAAACTGCATTGTCTAAAGATAGACCTGGGCTTTATGTGACAGATATGGGGATCCTCACCCTGCAACCCAAGCAGGGAAGCTTGGTTGTAATGCCCAGGAAGGGGCATGGGGTATCGCCCTGCTGAGCCCTGAACTCACACAGCCCTGCAGAGCCCTGGTAAATGCATTACAGGGGAGGACCCAGCCTTTCATCAGCTTCCAGCAGGAAAAGGGAGAAAGTCCTCTGAAGTGGGTGTTCTTCCTAGGAGCATGAGGCCAGAGGGGGAGCACGGTGAGGCAGCTGAGCGTGCGGACAAGACACAACCAGAACTCATTAACTCACCGCTGTGGTGCTGGGGGTGCCTCCAGGGAGACCACACAGCAGCACAGAAAACCCCGGAGACTAATTGAACATGGTTAATTATTAGGTGGTTTAAGATAAATTTGAATTTCTTTATTGTGCTCATGTTGTTTGTTGTAGTTATTTTTGGCTGGGGAAGTGGTACCTTGCAGGAACTTTGAAAAGAGCCATTTGGAAGGGACTCGTGTCCCTCAGGGTTGGGGTGACACATGGCTAAGCTACCTCAGCCTCCTCCCAAGCCCCTCCAGTGCCTGCCAGCATCAGATGCCAACCTGCCCCAGCACAAATTCTTGTAAAAGGACATGGCAAAGCAAACACCTCGACTGATGGCAGGCAGATTTCTGCTGGAATCCAGAACATCTGAGAAATGATTCATGAAAGCCAGCAGTGGGATCACAACCCTCCCAGACACCACGATATAACCATGGACTTGGAGGTCTAGTCTTTAGCTGGCCTAAGACTTTATGAGCTGGAGACCTGCACAGAAACTTCACCTTGGTAAATGCGGATCGATTTACGTCCCTGCATCAAAGCCTGGTTAACGCTGTGGGTTTCTGTGCATGAGCTGAAGAGCAAGGCCAACTCAGTGCAGTGGCATAACCAGTGCAGCCACATCAAAGGCAGTGGAGAGACACTCTTTCCCAGTGGAAGGTGCGCTCATGTGACTGCTCTGTGCTGCAGATCATGAGATTATATGAGCACTGAAATTTAAAGCGAAATCGGGTGTGAATTCAGCTGGCTGAGGCAAAGGGAAATGCGAGCAGGAGTCTCTGTGAGGCCAACACGCAGAAGAGTTTTGTTCCAAACTCTGTCGAGTCTTTAAAGCCATTTCTGCTGAGTGTTCAACCCACGTTTCAGCTCGCCTGGCTCGAGCTCTGAACACTGAGACCCAAGGATCTGCTCTGCAGAGAGTTAATTCCTGGCAGCCAAATTCAAGTCTCCAGACACAAGGGGTGTTACCCTCAGGGACAAAATTTGGCCACAGGCATCCATATTCAGTCCTGGATAAGCAGGAATGGCTTCCTGGACTTGCAGAGCTCATTTGTGCCAGCTCCGAATTTGGCCCTGTGTCTTTCTCTTTGTTCCATATACAGTTAAATAGACAAGATGAAAAAACCATGACTAATTAGACTGTTAAATTAAACTGCTTTAAATTTATTTTATGTGATGCATAAAGTTCATAAAAAGAGGTATCCAGAGTAGTATCAGTGACCTTTCTCTAGGAGCTGCAGTCCACCCGGATGCTTTTTTGAACCAATTGGCTGAAAACTCCTGGATTTCTTAACACCTTTTATTCCCTCTCTGCCACTTTCAAACCTGAAGGATTTATTTTTATCAGTCCCTCACCCACATAATGACTTTAAAATTCCTTAGGTTCATACCTTAAAATATAGCTGGGAATTAGAAGTAATGCCAATTAACAAGTCAAGGCTCAAAGGCACTGATGGAGTTAGCTTGCACTGCTCCCTGGAAAACTGTCATAAGTATCTATAAGGATCTGCACACCTCAGGATTTCTGTTCAGAGCACTCTGTTGGAAAGCACCTTTTCCATGGAATTTGCAGCCCCACCACCACTGTGGCGTCTGTGGACTAGTCTGCCCTGAGCCAAAAGGAGTAGTGGTAAACAAGCACTGCCCCACAAGTGCCTCCCCAGGCAGTTGCCTCCCTCCAGGCTCTGGACTCACAGCAGATCACTGTTTGGACAGGCTTGGCTGGCACATCTGTGTTTGGACCCGCAGGTCTGTCCTCACCACACCAAAAAGGCAGTTTATATGCTCCAGGTGTCAGTTGGTTCCTGGATCTGAAAACCTGGAATTTCAAGACGGACAAAACCCCCTGATTTGATATGCAGACGTTCCTCCCACTCCCATTTACCAGGCACACAGATAAAAGGCAATTTGGTTAGACCTCGTGAGCCTCTGCTCCAGGATTTGGCACATGAAGGAGGCCAGAGTTTAGTTCCCAGGTCTGTCGGTGGCTTCAGGCAAGTTATTTCACTTTCCCCAATTCAGTTTCCTCCTCAGTGGCAAAGTGGTGCCTGCAATATCAAATAATATGTTTTCCCTCTGGCCACTGCACATGCTTTGCTTTTCTGGAAAAGCTGCTCTTGCCCTCCAGGGTCCCTCACATGGCGGGGGTGGCTGCAGAGACACATCCAGGCACTGGGGGAGAGGGGCTCGCTTGGGAAATTTGGGAAGTGAACAAGATTTTTCTTTTGTTACCAAGAGCTCCCTACATCCTCTTACTGCTGTTAAAATAACCATTCCCATTTCACGTTTCATTGGGAGTCATAGTGGTCATTCACCTCCTAATTCCGGGTTCAATCTTTCATCCCATGTGTTGTCACCACCGTGAGAGCCCAGAGGCCAACCCAACCCAGGTGGAATTCTGCCTGCATCAGCTGCTGGCAGCAAAGTTTAGTCCTCTCTGAAAGAAAAAGGCCATGAGACCTCCTTGTACCCTCCAAGCTCACAGGACAGCACCGGCACTGGGACGAGGCACTTCGTCTTTCCACAGCCAAGGAAGACAACTGGGGAGAGCAGATGGCTTTTTGGAAGCCTAGAGCTGTATACTGAGGCTGTGGCATCCCCTGCTCCTGCTGATGCTGCACTTCCCTGCCTTGTGCTGCTCTGTTTGGGGAGGATGCTTTCTCAGCTAAGGTGTGAATATCGCTCCCCTCGCAGCTAATCCTGACACGCCAGTGGCCCACGAGCACGATGGATTGCTAAGCAACACTTGGCAAAATCCATGCCAGGTTGTGTCGGCCCCTTTTGATGTTTCACAGAAGCATTGTCATTTCCATCTCTGGCATTGTTTCCAGCATTTTGGGTGTCAGTGTTCCTGAAAACCATCACAGAAAGGATGTTTATTGAACTGTCAGAGGGTGAATGATTGACACTAGGCACAAGTACTTTTCATGTTCAGGTTTTGGCATGCCACAATTGGATTATTTCCTGATAAATGCCATCCAATTCTACCAGATGGACCACTGAGAGATATGCCAACCTGTGTGAGAAATGGAGTAGATGCTCAGTGCCACTTATTGGTAGATGTGTGCTTCTCCAGTCTATCCTTTTGTGTAGCTGCAGGGTATTTCACTGAAGCAGTGACTTTTGTGATGCTCATAATTAGAAGAGCAAGGCAATTTTCATTGTGGAGAAGGATAGGTTTCAATGCCCAAATCTGATTTCATTCACCTCAGTGTGGAAGTGCAATACCTGTTCCTCTCCTCTTAGATTTAATGTGTTCTCTGTGACTTGAGCATTAAAGAGCCATGAATTTTGAAAGTCAGGTATTTCTCATATATAAAAAATTTCGATAAACCAATCCTCTGCCTTCCCCTTCGTCTTTTCCTAATGGCTCATTTACAGATCCGAATCCAATAGAAGGATTGTGAGGCAGGTAAAACATCTAAGGCAGACTGTGTTATATGTACCACCCAAAGTTTATTAAACAGCTGAATTCATTTCCTTGGCACTCAGCTGGAGAGGTCTCTGTGGCCTCAGGATGGCAGAGGGACAAGTGGCAGCACGAGGGGACAGGCGTGGATATCAGCAGTGGAGAAGGTTAGGGGCTGTCAAATTGCCCCTGGAGCTACGTGGGGAAGCGGGATTAAGCAGGAAGGGCTTTTTCATGGATACTAGTGCCTACACTGAGCAGAGGGGAAAAGGTGGGAACCATCCCACACACCCTCACACAGGCACTGAGTGAGGAATTGTCATAGGGAATGGGAGCTTTGCTTGCTGGGTCTCAAGAGGGAGGGGAGTTGTGTTTTTCTATCTGTTAGAGGTGATGCAGGAGGAAATCCCTAATTCTGCTGGATGGAAAGTTGCATGTCTGTGAAAACACAATTTTTCTGTCTGGACTGACCCACTAGAGAGACAAAAGAAACACGAAGTTATCTATTCCTGTAGTCCTCAGCACTTTAATATACACATAAAAAGCAGGGCCTTTGTACTACACCTAATGAGCAGAAGTGAATAATGTGGTATAATTAGCTTCCCTTTCTCAGCCTGCTCTCTCCGATATCTCAACACACTTCTGACAACAGCATGGTACAAGTGGTGACTGGTGCCTACATCTCAGATTTACCATCACTTCATTGTTCTCTGCTAACACATTTTTCATCTCTGCCATTATGAGGGCCTCTCTCTGCCGCTCTTCTTCCTGCGTTTCAGCCATTGGCTCAGTCCCTGGCAGCCAAAATGAGACACAGCTCAGGCAGAGGCTTCGGGGAGCAGCGGCTGTTATTGCACCGTCCCCTCCCCAGAGAGCTGCGGTCAAACCCTTGGGTGCACACGTGCACACAGCACCCCTCAGAAACGTGTCTGACTGGCAGCCCAGCCCTGCCAGCTCCTAAAAATAACAAGTAGAAAAACGAACAGTGCCCTTTTCTTTCTTTCTTTTTTTTTTTTTTTTTTTTTTTTTTGATGGCCTCGATTAACTAAGGCCTTGGATTTGAGCTGGTTTGTGCATCAGCCGATTTCTGTGTCTCACCAGGACTCGGGGATCTCAGAGCTGTGAATTTCCAAAGTTCACAAAGCACCGAGAAAAAGAAATTTATACAAAATAACGTAGGTCTGTGCAACCTCCTACTATTCCAGAGGAAAATGCAGAATAATAGCCTTTTTTGTTTTGCTGTCCTTACAAAAGGGAGCTGAGAGGCAAACTGATGATGCAGGACTTGCAAAAACCAGAGAGATCAAAAAAGCCTGCTCCCAAAACAACCCCCTGTAAAATGACATTACTGGGGTTACTTCCAGGAAAGTAGCTACAATTTTGATTGCAGATTTGTGAGTAAGCTTATAAATCAATTCAAAACCAAGCCTGTTTAAAAACCTGTTATGCAGAGATGCAGTAAAATGAAACGCACGCAGGTAATACCACTGGTCTTGAGAACTTCAAAATTTCCTCAAAGTAATAACTTTAATTCAGTTCTTTCTGGCATAAACTTTTTCATCCCATTATGTCAAAAACTGTATTATCCATCCATTTGTCTGTCAGAACGATTCCCCCTGGGCCCATATACCACTGGTTCTTCTATTCTAAACCTCCCCATTACATCCTGCTATCAAGAGTCACAATTTTCAGTGAAAGTCTCTTGTGACTTTTGACAATGTTTTACAGTGAACTAGACCAGGAAGCTCAGAGTTAAAGGAAATCTTCCATTCTGGCAATGAATATGTAATAGGCATTACACTGTGCAGTATACCAAAAATGTAAGGTTCATTAAGTCTTTCAAAGGCAAGAACTTCCATGTAGCTTTGAATGAACCTGTCTCTGCGATGGCGTTAGCAAATGATATTTTGGGGCAGGAGATATTAATACTACACATTAAGGAACAAATTTGTTTAAATGCTATATAGCTCTGTGTGGATGCAGATGATGCAGGAATAAATAAAAAGTGAATAGTCGTCCAACTTTATATGTAAATTGTCTTTGGCTTATATACATAAGAATGCTCTTTGCTACTAAATTCCTTCATATTAACAAGCAGGAGTGTAACTAATATATAAAATAAAGTCATTCTCTTTAATGAGAATGCTAAATATTTTAAAGAAATGCACAGCTATGAAATATTGTCAAGGGCATTTTTATACTTAAGTTTAAGAACACTTATGACTTAACTGTTGAATAATTTAACACATTCAGCCTTGAAGTACTATTTATGTATGTTTTTTAATGTTCATACTTATGTAGGCTTTTCTTTGCTCAGGATTTAGGACCTTTGATTTCTGTTTATAAAATTTACATCTTTAATCTCCCAGCTCTGTGCATTTCCCCATTTGACTCCTGCAACAATATAGGCAAAAAATGGTGAGAGGAAAAAAGGAGCTGAAAGCCTCATGCAGCTTGGAACAGGGACTGTGTGGATTTTAGCAAACATAAGGACACATTTCAAGGAAATGAGCTCCAAGTAGAAAACCTCGATAAACATGAGCCACCTGTACAGCTCAAAAGGAGGATTTGCAAATGGGTTTATGAGCTTTCTCTGAGAGGCAAAGAAAGCCCCAGGAAGGGCCCCAGCACATCGTGGGAACCCCGAGTCATCCCGCACAGCTCCTTTCGGGGAGCCCCATGCCTGGCCAAGCGTTTGCTGGGAGACGGGGGGAATTCCCCACGCAGCACCCGTGTGGGTGGTGGGACATAGCTGAGGCTGGGAGCAATGCCACCCCAGCACTCCTGACCCCTCTGGGGTCCCTGGGGTCAGCGAGTACAGACCCACCACCACACGCGCTGGGGCAGGGGCGATGATCCCGAGAGCGCTCGGCTTGAAGGCAGACCTACCTCCACACCCAAAGTGTTCAGGGTCAGTCGACAGAGCACCACAGGCAAAAGTTTTGCTGAGTGATGGAACAGAAGGTGAATTCTCCCCGCGATCGTGATATTGCATGAAATTTGCTCTGGGATAAATAAAAACATCGACCGAAACTGTTTACAGCGTGTCTTGTCACCTTGCATTATGGTCTTTCCCAACACGCTGATGTTTCGTGACACAGCAGATGTAACTTGACATGTCACACACTGAGCAGCAACTTTCAGGAATTTCTAAGACATGTTTCTTTCCAAAAGCAGCATCTCGACCAGACAGTTGGTCCATGAGTGCATTTAAAACTGAGGCCAGAAGAGCCGGGCTGAGATGAGACGAGCGTCACTCGCAGAATATTTGGTCTGACTTTTCCTCTGTATTTTATGTGCTACAAGCCATAGGCAGGGAGATGGACAGATCATCCAGCACGATGGATGAGCTGCTGCCAAGCTGATGTTACTGTATAACTATGGGCCCCTCAGTACCCATTCTGCCTCTGATAGTCATCACTTGCCAGTGTCCAAATGGATTATATAAATCTGGCATGTTTATGGTATAAAGGAAGATGAATCTGAATATCTGTGAACCTTGGGCTTGCAGGATGATGCATTAGGAAGGGAGAGCAAGGTTTTCAAGGGCAAAAAAAAGTTAGTAGGGTTTTATCAAAGGGAATTAACCTAACACCTCCTTGCATCAGGCTGAACTACCACACATAGAGATCACTTACCTGGGGAGACAGAAGGAGAGCATTAGGATTAAGAGCAAGGACCACCACACATTTTAGCTCAGAGATGTCTTTCTAGCTGGAAATTCTATGTGGTGGTCACTGAGTAATTTCTTTAGTGCTGATGTCTATTCAAACAAGCGAATCAGCAGAAGGAGTCACAAGGACCTGGTTCTGTTGGGTTCATCAAGTCAGGTCATGGCTGAGCAGGAGACCCTAGAGGGAGGAGAGCTGGGGTCCCTGGCCTGCCCTGCAAGAGACACCCTGCTGGATGAAGCCACTGAGCAAAAGCTGGGCTGCATCAGCCTTCCCTGGGGAGTGCTCTGGGAAGTGGCTGCTTTCTAGGTCATGGGCACTATCTTCTCAGGAGAGGCAAAACAGAGAAGCATGTAAGACTAGAAGAACTGTGAAATACAGAACGATGTAGGTTTAAGACAAGAAAACTGCTCCCTTGCTGCAGCAGACCAGATCCTCTGGCAGCAGCGATGGGCTCTGAGCACAGAGCCCATTTGCACTGACTCAGCATCACTGAAATGTAAGTATCACCCCCACTGGGGTCTTTAGCTCCACAGTGCTGTCAGCACGGGCTTTGCATCCCGGGCAGGAGATACCTAATTTGCTCAGAATAACCGCTTGCACTCACTCTGCCTCTGCTTTCCAACAGACCTGAACTGGGAGGCAATTTGGTTCCACAAAAGCAGCCTTAAATGAAAATATGTAAATAAAGAGAGAACTGCAGAGTGGAAACACTCATCGTCTTCCCGAAACGAGGCGACTCGAGGTATGTCCTTGGGATATCGGCAAAGGGACCCAGAAATCTCAACAGGAAGTCAAAGTTTACAGCAGGAATTCAGGACAAAATGAATGTTGCAGCTGTAATACACAAACTCACAACCTTGCCAGGCCTTACCCCCTTAATAAACACTGAAACCTCTGTATCTCATAGCTTCAAGGACCTCTTTTCCAAGAGTGCCTCCTGTAAAGCTTTATTTCCTTTTGAAGTCTGCTTTCTACTTTACTCTGTTTTTTTGCTAGGAATATATTTAGGTAGGAGCTGGCCTTTGCAGGCAGCTGTGGCTATCAGTCAATCTATCAGCAAACCGCTCGTGAAGTTCACTAGACAAAGGGTTAGTGCAGCTAGTACCACAATAATGTAGAAACAGAAATATTACAAAGTAAAGGCTTATAAAATAATAAAAATTCTACTTAGTTCAGATACCTCCCAGTGCCTTTGGCAAAATACCTTAAGCATTCCACATAAGGCGGGCATTGTCTTTATAAGATGGCACCTCATAAAATGGTATTAAATATCACCAACGGGGCTTCATATTTCATCCAGCAGGGTTTAGGCCAGACATGTTCTATATCACACATTATTAGAATGACATCTGCTTTGCAAGTTGTGTACCCAGGAGCATACCTTGATAACTCATTTCAGCACTCATTCTCGAGGCTTCTGTGGCTTCGTAATACCTAATATGTTTAACTCATTTTGAACAGAAGTCTAAAGCCTGTCGTGGCCCTCTGGCCAAAACTGTAGCTGTCAGGCAACGGAGCCAGCTATCAAACATTACTCATTTATCATTAGCGGTGATGCAGCTGTACAGAGAAATGTACCCACTGAAGTGAAGGGCTGTCAATTGTTCCCTGTATAATGCTCCTCTCCTCAACAGGGCATTTCTCCATGCAGGTACAGCTAGAGCACTCTGCTGCTTCCCCATAGCACGGAATTTATGGTAGCAAGGGAACGGGGAACGTATTTTCATTTAAATGGGTCTGCCACGAGATGAATAAAGCAATCATCAATGGGATCTATAGGCAGAGAGGGGTGGGGCACTGTTTATAAACATCACACATAGGTGTGCATCCGTAGCGGCGCCTGTGCCCGTGTGCCCGTACACACATGGGGTGTTTGGAAATAAACTCTCTGGATCTGTATTGGTATTTAAAAACTGGCACATGATCAGTACCAAAGGCTCTGCTTCCTCTTTGCTTGCCATTTCCATAAGAAGGCTGGAATGTGCAATTTAGGCTTCAAATTTCCATGTCTATTCTGCTTGCAAAACTCAAACACACGCTACCTTGAACTTCGCTATCCTCAACTCTGCTCCCTAGGGAGGAAAACAGCCAGATTAAATCTATATGAGAGATCTCCTGACTGCAGACACTACTGCCTTTATTCACAAAGGCAAAGCACAGCAATGGTCTGGGAAAGCACCACAGTTAAGATACTATCTCCAGGCTCCTTTGAACCGCTGCTGCATGCAAATATTTGTACACATGCATTATGAAGAGAGTGTGGCACAAGTCCCTGAATTTTGATTTGTCTCTGTACAAGCGAGATACAGAGGAGCGAGATGGGCTCTGGTGGTGAAGAGCAGGGATCTGGCTCCCACATCTGCCTTTCCTCTGTCTCAGTGTGGTTTCTCCTTTGGAGCCCACCGAGGCCAAAGGGAATTTGTTCATTGCTTTCAAGGCGGTCACACGACAGCAAAAATGTCAAAAATGGATACTTGAGATCAGGAATCCAAATCCACCCCTAGCAATCAACTGGAATATAACTGTTGCTCCCATACTAAGTTCTCACCTTGGTCCATCTGTGTCCAAGTTTCTGGGAAATGGAGATGGTCTGTGACTAGAAAATGGTTTCAGCTCTTTAAGTGAGCAGCAAGCACAGCCCTGATGTGACTTTGAGCAGACGTCACACAAAACCTCAATTTTATACCTGCATTTCCAGCCAGATTCACCCCAAACAATTTTGCTGAAAAAACAACTTCCCCAGAGAACTTCAAGAAAGCCTTTTGTCAAACATGGTCCAACTAAGAGATTGTAGCAAAACCATGGTCAAAAGGACTTTTATCTCCCCTTTTTGGCCTTGTACAAAGTATCCAAGAATTCTGCCACCTTGTCAACACAACAGCAATTAAACCACTTTATATGTATTAATACATATATCTGGCACTCTTCCTCTATGGCTATAGAAATCCAGTGGCCAAAGTACAGCTGTGCTTCAGCTCTGTCTCAGGTTTAAACACAGTGGCTCACACCAACAAAATTCCCATCCATAACAAGATGGGTAACAGGGAAAGGGAGGAAAAATGCAGCCCTGAAAGTCGCAAATATGGAATTTCTTCTGGGGAAAAGCTCCTCTCCACCAGAATGAGCCAGGAGTGGACATGGGTAAACCTGGAGGTGCCTGGGGCAGCTACCTCTTGAAGGAATGTCAGTGAGAAGGGGAGTGGAAGTCTCACAGCCTGCTTTGTGTGTGCTGGGGACCTTCTTTTTCCTCCTCTTCCCCACTTCTGAACATTGCTTATATCCAGTGGTGCAAGGGCTACGCTCCCTCTATCCCCCCTGCTCAGAGCACCGAGCCAGGAGGCTTTGCACTGCTTCAGAAGCACAAGGGCATTTTGGGCCCAGTTGGAAATGAACACAGCAGAGAGGAGGACGAAGAATGACAGAGCTTTCCTGGCAGATGTAGGCTGTAAAAAGAGATCACGATGTGGTGAAACAAGTCTAACCAAAGGGGTTTGCCAGAAACACAGTGAAACAGGCTTCCAGTGTGGAAATGACACTGCCAGATTCAGAAAGAGAAAACTGAAGCTTAGCAAGCACACAGCAACTTGGAGAAACTGAGGAAAGTGGAAATCACTTCACTTTTGTGATTTCCCTCCTCTACAGGCAGTGGTCTCCCAGGGAAAGGCCCCAGCCCCTCAGGGAAGGGTGCAGAGCTCAAGAGAGGCCAATGGCACCTGCTCCTGGCAAGCTCACCTGCTCCTGGCTGCGGCTCACCACGTTCCACAGAGAAGGACCATGGCTGCCAGGCTCCCTCTTTGACCTGATCTGATCTTATCTGCACTTCCAGGTGCCTCTGGAGCACAAGGCTCTCTTATTACCATGGGTCTGCCCACAACAAACTTGGATACATTTACGTTCATTCCTTATTTTCCTTACTTAATGTAGGCATGGGTAGAGGAGCACTGCAAGGAGGGTGGTGAATGGTGGTTTCATTAACCACATTTTATTTCTAAACCAGCAAAATTCAGCCTTTGAAGGGGGCCCCTCCTTTCTTTTTTTTTCTATTTTTTTGCCAAACCCTGGACAGAAGCCATCTTTCCGAGTCAGAAGGGATGTACATGACTGTGTAAAATCCCAGGAGCCTCTCCTGAAAACAGCCACAGGGGTTTGCAAACAAGTCACAGAAACACCCTCTTCACCCATTCCCCCAGGGCTAAGCAAGCTCCCTCTGAAACACTCCCAGCTGCTTTCTGCTCACAGGGCAGCAAGGCCTGAGCACAGGCTTTAAAATTGTGTTGCAACTAGACCATGCAGGGAAATTGACTTTTTAAACATCCTTTTTGTAATATTACATGTTAGCAGAAACAACGGGTTCGGTTATGACTGTGAAGTTAAGCCGGGGCTGGAGAAGCAAGTTGTCAGCTTTCCTCATAAGAGACAGCCACAGCTGAGCTCCATGCTAGATATGCCTGGACAAGGAAGAGCTTAATTCAAACTGCTTTGGGTGACTAAAATGAACTCGATCTTATCATTGCACCATGACTTTTGGGGCCTACTGTATCTTCTGCAGGAGACTCACCCTTCCTATTGCTGTTCAATCTCCTTGTAACATGTCTACACCCCAGTTTCCTAAGAGAGGTGTCTTCCTCTCTTTAGACTGAGCTCCTATCCCCTGCTCCCATTCCCTGCTCTATCACCACCACTTTGCTCCATGAGGTTTCCTCAAAATCCCTGCAACCTGCTTTGTGCAGAGATGCTGGGAAACCAGCAGCAAGGATGGGGTGGTAGCTGGCAGCCTGGGGGGCCGGGGGAAGTGGCCGAGCAGGGGGGCAGCAGCAGGGCTGGGGACCAAGTTGTGCCCCCGCTGCCCCAGCTCTGCAGAAAGCACCTCGTGCCCCGAGTTTCTGCGTGAGCCCCGCTGGCTGCTGAGAGGGGTCAGCGCCCGTCTCAAGCATGCCTCAGTGCACCGCGGCTCCCCACAGCTCCTCGAGGTCTGGCTGTGGTGCAGCTGGTGAGTCATGCACAGGTTAGTCATGGAGGGGATTTATTCTTGTCTGCAGAAAGTCCGGCATGAGTAAAGACAATGTAACTGTGGCAGAGGCTCGTTTCGGTTCTGGCCGGTGCCGAAGCTGAGCTGTGTCTCATCCCCAGGTGTGTGGCTCAGGCTGGTGAGGCAGACAGGGCCACACATCCTTTTTCACGCCTTTCTGCCCACGCCAAAACTTTTGAGTCAGTGCAGGCACTGCAGAACGGGACCAACTCATCTCACAAGCTCCTCTTCAGGCTGAAAACACTTCTGCTAATTACTGACCTTCACCAGACCAAGCTACCAGGAAAGGCTCCAAGTCCTCATGAATCCTCCAAGTCTCCCACTGAAGCTTACCTGTCACTCAGATGAGATCTTGGCTTCATCCAGGCTGGTAGCAAAACACTCCTGCAAGCCTAGCATTTTACTCCTTAGTGATCAAATTACGCAGCAATCTAATTTCCCTCTATATCTTCCAGCCCCAGAGCACCAACCCCCTAAACTACTCCTGGAGAATTTTAACTGTAAAAACTGCTTTTTTTCATTTCTCAGGAACAATAAGATACCCAGCAAAAACAACGCATTTCTGACCAGGAAGCTGCCTGGCCATGGTGCTGCCACAGCGTTAAGTTCCAGGTAATTTTTCTTGGATGAGTTTATGCAGTGAGTGTAAAACTGTACCTGCTGACTGCGGCAGGAGTCACGGGTCTGTGGGACACTCCTTCAGAACTTGGGCTTCTGAAACGAGAAAATGTTTTCATTCATATTTTAAAATTCCATTCATTAACAGGTGTATAAGGTTTGACTTCTTCAAAGTATGCTGCAGACACAGCCTAATAAATCTCCATGACACCTCACTGCATCTCCATTTTATAGATGTGGTGATTCGAATATATCCAAGTGAAATGACTTGCCCAAGGCTAATGAAGGAATCAATGTCAGAGACAGGATTAAAAGTAGAAAAATTCCTGGCCCCCAGTCTCATAACCTAACTGTGGTCTGCATTTCCCTCATATGAAAACAGAAAAGGGAAACACATCTATTTTGAATATTGTGAAAAGTAGTTCAGAGCAGATGGGCAGCCTGATGTTTTAAAATTGCTTTACTTTGTCATAAAATATCAATAATACACAGGATGTGGTTCTTGTCCAAGAGTATACCAAGGTGTGAACAGCACAATATGTGTCACTGGTAGCTTTCAGAGCAGCTGAAATGGCACTACAGAATAAAATAAGGACAGTCTTTGAGATGTCTCTCCTGCCCTGTTCCTTAAAACAGATTTCTTCCCGTGCGCTAGAGCTGGTAAAAGCAGCTTTGAAGCCGATGAATACCTGTTGGGTAATAAGTCTGCAGTGAGACACCTATTGTCACATCTCAGAGGCAGCACAGGAGGTCTGTAATGCCCCTTGCTCAAAATTTTGGGTGGCTCTAACCCACCTCTTCCCTAGATGCTAACACAGAGCGAGGCAGCATCTTCTCTGTCGCCAGAACGTAACAGGAAGACAATGCACCTGTCTAGCTGTGTAGAAGAATAATTTAAAGGGGAAAAGAAAAGGAAGGTACACTTGGGTCATTAAATATTGATGAGTAAGATTCATTGACTGAGTGGGAGACAGTAGGATATGGCTTGAAATAAAACCCCATGAGGGCCACACCCCCTAGTATGCCCAGGGCCATCCCTTTAAAGGTAGGACAATTATAATTAATTGAGCAATCTGACAGAAAGCATACATCCACACGCTGGAGCAGAAAGTGACACTGTGCACGGAGCCATCATGGACACTTGAAGGGTTAATACTGGTTCACTAGACCAAGGACAGTAAATTCTGCCTGTGGCTACCACCAGTCTATTGTATTATTATTGCAGGCTTTAGAAACAGCTTTTAATTTTAACCCTTTCCAGCCCTTTCTTCTATTTTCTCTTTATAAATAATTGTCATTGAATAAAATGGCATTCAATCTTCCTTGTCCTACCTTTCAATAATTTCTTTTCACTTTCGGCATTCGGAACACCGTGCAAAAATTAAGAAAGACCCCAAAGAACATGGGCTTCCTTTACCTGTAACTTTTAAGGTGGCCACAAAACTGGGGCCCTTTCATTTTGTTGCGATCAGTCCCCACTCTTTGCTGCAAGGGTGAAGAATCCCGTCCACCACTTACTGGGAAGCGTGATGTGAGTATTCAGAGTTGTGACAAACACACAGAGGGAATGCAGGCAGCCCTGTACCCCTCCAGCCTTGCCGACACCTGCGTTCATCCCCCCGACTCGGATTTTAAGATGACGCGCTGGGAATTGCTCACGCCTGTGAGAGCTGACAAATCAAAGGCGCAGGAGCCGCTGCTTACCTGAAATGCAGAAATCTCACTCTGGATAACAATTCCAGCAATATGCTGAGCACATCCTCAGCCTTAGACGGGCTAAAGAGAAACAACCGATGGAGAAGGGATGTGCAGGGGACAGCAGAGGACTGACTCAGTGACCCAGGAGGTCCTTTCCAATCCTACATTTCTATGTTCATCTGTTCATACTGAAGTTGATGGGAGACATTTCCACCGACTTCAAAGGGCTTTTATCCGGCCCCAGTTTCATTTATTTTCAATATATAGATGCAAGAGTAATGTCACGCATGATTTTCATGAGACTTGCTAATATACAATCAGTTCTGGGAGCAGCAGAATGAACCCAGGTAGATAAATTGTTCATCCCAAAATGCTAAACATGCCAAGACCTGAAAAACGTATCTCCTTGTATCTGACTTGCAGACAAGTCCAGCAGTGCCACAGCTGGATTTCCAGTCATCATTAGCCATAATCAATTACACCAAATAAACTGCCCCATGAAATACAAGGAATAAGGTGAACAAACATTTTTGATCGGGGGGTCAGCTCACTACAAGGCTGGTCCATGTTCCCAGCAGCAAGGAGGAGTGTCCCATCATGAAACCCCTAGCTTCCTGTGCAAGGTTATTTACTGTAAATGGGATATCACCTGCCAGAGAGACAAGACACAAAGTGCTCTGGAAAGGAAAGAGGTGCAGAATCCTAATGTTGGTGGAGACAGAGAGAAAGAAGGAGAACGGGGTGGCTGTATGATTACACATTGTTTTCTCTTCCTCTCTTTTTTTTCAGTGAGCAGGCACTCAGCCTGCTCAGCAGAGTCACTCCAATATGTTATCTAATGGCTTCATCGTTACTTGTGAGATTCCCCATCTGTGGCCAGACTGTGCCACTGCCTCGTTCCGCTGAGCAAGAGAACATTTGCTCGCTCACTCTGATCTGGGGGGACAGGTCTTGCTCTGGAGCAACAAAAAATGAGCTGCTCCTTAGTCAGGTCTGAACCCTTGCACCTAAGTCAGCCTTTGATGAAAGTTTCCTCTGGATTTCAACGCTGCTCTTTACAGCTGGACAATCTGCTGGCTCTCTCTGGCTCTGTCTTTTTTTTTGTTCTTTACACTTGCATCATTCTGATCTATGTGGTGGTCTCATATTTTCCTCCAGAGCTTTGTGCACAGGCCTTGTTTTCAAAGCCATATAGCACAAGCAATGATTTCTAAGCTGCAGTTGCTTCAGGAGGATGGATGTTCAGACATAATCAGTCCATTTTGCTATTTTTTCACCTGTTACACAGTAGCTGCTCCTGCTATTTGGATGCTTCTTTACTCACTTTCCTTTTCAATCTCTTTTGTCCTCATGATTTACTGTAAAACTCTAAGTGATTTATAAAGCATGGAAAAGTGTATCACATCCAGTTTAGTTCTCCTCAAAGCAGAGTCATTTCCTGCTGCTGGGTTCATGGTGCCTCTAAGGAGGATGTTCCACGGAAGGATTCAGCCATGCAGGGGCACAGGTACTGATGACTCCTCAGATGTGGCGGGTCTTCCATGACCAGGACAGAAAAATGACACCACACCATGAGAAAAGAGATGCTCAGGGTGCTGAGATAACCCTGATGTGCATTCAGAGGTCTGATTGCTTTGGGGCTGTATCTGGACCTCAAAACTACATCGGGAATCACACATAGGATCCACAGGTGGCACAGGCCTGACGGAAGAGCAATTCCCAGAGAGTTCCAGCTCATATCTGAAGTCCATCAGTTCATACAGACCTGCAGAATTGCTCTGGCTGACTTCACGACTATCCATCTCATCAGTGGCCACGTATCACAAAGGAAAACTTGTGGTTTGCTGTCACTTACGAGCGTCACCCCCTACAAACGGGGAGAAGAGCACAAGAACGGCAAAGCACAACTGATTTGTTCGGGCACCAGTATTCCAGCGTGGCAAGATATTTTACCTATGGCTGTCACATCCAAATTTAGTGGATAGCATGCTTGCTTTTTATTTGATTTTTAGCAGGTCTCTCCACAATAAATATAGGAGCAGAATGCATAAACAAAGCGCCTGGCACTTACAGTTTATCTTGGTGACGGAAAATTTGATTGATGATAAGTTCAGAAAGTGGCAAATTTTCAACATAGGGCTAAACAACCTTTCATTGCTGATTTTAATTATTTTATGTTTTTTTAGCTCGTTTCCTCTTAGCTGCCTTGTTCCAGTGCTCCATCAGCTGCTGGGTGGGGAAAAAAAAAGCCCTCCCTATTTGTTCCTTATGGATTTTCACTGACCAAGTTGTGTATCATCAGGTTAAGAATTAAATTGAGAACTTTTGCATGTCACATTCTTTCTTCTTGTCTCTTTCCAGGACAGAGACCGTGAGACAGACCTTTCTGCTTGTAAAATGCTAATTTTTAACTTATCCTTGTTACTGCAATACCAAAAGGGTGGAGGGGTGCCGGCACACAAGCAGAATGAGGTAGCTCAGAGGAGATACCCATCAGAGAAGCTCCATTTGTAAAGCAAAGAAGGAAAAAATATTTTACAGAGGGGGAAATTAAAGCACCATCTTGCAGTGGTTTGTGTCCAGGAGCTTCTAGGAGGAGCATGGACAAAGGGCAGGCACAAGCTGGACCCCACGGCTGCTAATCTTGTGCCTTAGCAACAAGACCACTCTCCCTCTGCGCGCAGGCTCGGAGGGAAGAGGGCCAACCTTCTAGGAGGGAAATCCTTGTTGGATTAAGCACTTTGCTTGCTTTCCTCTTCTCACCCCTTCCCTCCTCCAGAGCATGGAGGATGGGGAGGGGGCCAGGTGGTGAAGGAGTGCCTGCCCCCCCTCATTCTCCAGCCCACCCCACGTCCAGCAGGGTCCCGGGGCTCCCCAGCAGCCCCCGGATGCCCGCGCCCCTCGGCCGGGGAGGAGGGATATGATTTGTAATTGCAATATTTTCATTACTGTCTCTTAGTTCTTTGCACACTAATGTCAAGAGCTTTGTCTTTGTAGTGTTATTGGCATTTTTCATCATATTCATGAAGTGTGGGTCAATTTTCTTCAAAAGGCTCACTTCGCCAACTTGCCACAAAGACAGACAGTAATAAATTCTACTAGTGCACAGCGAAGGCTTCGTAGCTGCAAGCAACAATAAAAAGCAATGAGCTGGGTGTCACTAAGTAACTCCAGTTTACACTGCATTTTCTTCTTTTATTGAAAACTCAGAATATGAATTTATTAATGAACACACAGGCCCACTTTGAAGGGGTGTGGGGGGGGCCCGAGTCAATTTATTTGGTATTCACACAGTGTGTGCCTACATTGTATTGTTTCATCATTTTATGGCCAGGCACAGCTTGTTAGGCTGTGGCCCTCCAGAAAAAAGCAGGCTCATATAGCAACACCTTGACGTAGATGTACAGCTGCTTTCACTGTGGCTGTCTCACCTTTAGCCCCGTCTGTCTACTGCCGGCTTTCATTTTCCGCATTCATACATCAATAAGCTTTGCATGCTGACACCTAATTTTGCAGGCTACTTTGGTTATGGAGGCCATGTTTTGCATATCACTACCCACCCCCTTCTGACATCTACTGCCTTTAAAGAGGGAGAGAATAGAGAGAGCACGAAAGAGGGATTCTTTTCTTCTCAGCCTAATCAGAGATTTCTTTATATTTGTCAAAAGCAGATCTGCCAAATCAACTTTAATTGATTCTTCCACAGTTCTCATGTATGATTTTTGAAGGACTGGGCTTGTGTTCCAAGACACAGTGTTGTGTTTCAAACAAATATGAGGTTTCTACAGTAAATCAAATTTGGATGCCAATTAGTTAGCATTTTCCATTCCAATTAAATTTGAGACCTTTCTGATTTTGAAAGACTTGTGTGTCTATGCCTGTGTGCATGTACTGATGTGTGTGTGCCTATCTCTATCTATTTTGGAGCAGCATAAAGATATATACGTATAAAATATTTAATGTGCTCTCGGTGGTCTAATAAGCAGGGAGGGGTTAGAGCCACCCATTTAAATACACATTTTGGAGGATTTTTTTTTTTTTCACCCTGTTTATTTCACAAGGGCTTACCAGCCCATTCTAACCTGTTATGTGACACCACAAAGGTTTTTACTTTCTCAGTCAGGTGGCTAATGTCATTATATCGTTGACAACTCATAAAATGTTATAATCTAATAGGGCTTTCCCTCCCCACACACACATAGTGAAAGCTCATTGCAGCAAAGAAAGGATTAGGGGCAAAAAGCAAGATTAATGTTTAAAAGAATGGAAGCAGGCTGAGTCCAGATAGAATACTGTAGTTTAAAAACAAATGTAATTTGTATATTAAAATGTGTCTTGATCTTCCTAGATTTACTCTAAATAAACCCAGCATACAATACAAGGGATTTCCTACTGGATAGTGAATATTTCAAGCCAAGTCTATATATTTGGGTTGAATCAATTTTTAAATGAATTCCTCCTTTTATGACTAAAAATCAGTTTTTAGGCAGACTCAGAATAGAGAGACTAAGACTGAATCCCACACTACCATGATGGGAAGGAAACAAAAGCTTACTTAGATTAGCTGGAACTCTCATGTGCAATCACAGGCAACCATCAAACTATCCTACACAATATTTGTGCTGTGGACAAGGAATCTTCCCAGCACCCATGGGTCTGGCAGGCACACAAGGGACAAACCTCTCACCAAAAAGTTTTACCCTCCTGGGTCCCCAAAAGAACCTCAGGCCAGCCATCCAGCCAGCCCAGCTCCAGCAGACATCAGGAGCAGGCAAATCCATTTCCATTCATTTCCAAGGACTCTAAACCGCAGCAGTGAGGAATTCACCCTCAGCAAAATTCAGGTGGGAACAAGCACACGCCTGCATTTCTTCGGGAAAGAGATTAATTAGTTTCTTCCTCTTATAAAACATAAATAAAGGAACAAAGACCTGAGCTTGAAAAGGTGAGAAAATCCAGGCGCACTTGGCCAGCAGGGAAAAGCAATAATCTTCAGGTAGCTTGGCGCTAGAACGGCGTGTTTTGTATTCTCTCCTACTACACACAACCACTGGCTACGCCACCAAAAGCAGTAAAATGAGGAATTATGATGGCCATTGAACACCATTCACATATGCAGAGTGTCGCATCCGATGTCAATTAGCGAGCCTGTTTCCATAATTGTTATACAAGGGGAAAATCTACGGTGTTAAACAGCTCTTGAGTTCACGTTTCTGGATGGGCTTTGTTTGGTGGAGTGTTTAGTGCATATGAGGTAAAATCCATGGGAAATCTGCCTGGCACCAGACCTTTGACGGATTTGCCTTGGGAGAGTTTTTATATTCAGTCTAATATGTGTGATTTAGGCTACATTTTTAAAACCAGCTTCTCTTCCTACCTGGGTAAAACCAGGCCTTTTGGGTGGGGAAGCTGCAGATTTGCTGAGATTTTATCGGACTGAATGGGCAGGTTGAGGAGGAAAATTGCAGAGGACTGTGCAAACATTTCCTAACTCTCAAACCAAAAATGTCTCAAGCCTTTTATATAAAATCTCTTGGACTCTGACATTTAGTTGTCAGCTTGCATAAAAACAAAAGGATTCAATGTTGAAATGGAACTAATGTTGAACGTCAAACTGGTCTTTTAAAGGTTTGGGAGTTTTTAACTCTTTAAAAAAAAAAAAAGTCTAAAATGTAATGTTTTGTTCAGCTGATGATCAATTTTCCTTCTACATTTCAAGGTCTGCAATAACCCACCAAATCCTCTACTTATCTCCCATTGTGCTGACTTCTGTAAAAAATGTGGCCCTTCAAGCTACAAAATGATAGAGGAAAATCAGACAACACAAAATAAAGTCTATAAAATCATGAACAGTATAGGGAAAGCAAACAGAAAAGAAGTAGTCATTATTTCTCACGGCATAAGAACCAGGGCACACCCAATTATGAGGCAGCAGGGTTAAAACAGCCCACAAGAAACATTTTACAAAGAATAACTAAATTATGCAACTTAGCGCACAGCAGGTAGAAGAGACCAGGAATACAAATGGATTGTAAACACCATTAGACAAATTTATAGGAGAGTTCCATGGAGCACAATGATCCTGCATGGCCTGTGGATTGGGACCCTACCTGGACAGGGCTTGGGCAGGGAGAGGTCCCTGTCCAGGTATCTCCATCCTGACAACAAGACGGTGACGCCGGGGGCTGTAATGTCACCCTCACAGTGTGAATTGATCACAGTGGCATGTCCTTCCCTGCCTGGAGATGGTAAAGGAAATGGCCAAAAGAAGGCTGCTGGTCTGAGTTTGGAACCTCCAAACCCCAAGGGAATCACTACACTGCCGAGTGCATGCCAAGCCCTTGATCCAGACCACACGTGCAGCAAAAACAATGGCCCTGATGAGCGATTATGTGCTTTTGTCTGGAAAGCCTCCCACCAAGGTGCACTCGTGTGTCTGGTGTGCAACAGGGCTGTGGATTAAGCTCTTTGTGTGTTTGTCACTTTAGGGGTATTTAATTGCAGGGTAAGTAGAAACAGGGAAAATTAAAAGAGGGCCACAGGCTGGTCTGACGGAGGTGGCAAGAAGTGCCCTGTTCAGCAATAGGAGCAGGCACAGGGAGTCAAGATGGGCACATAAATGCGGCTGACATGAGCTGTCTTTAACTGCTGGCAAAGACCAGAACAGAAGTTTTCAACCATTTCTTGATTTATGGACCCTTACACTTCCAACGGAGAGGTGATCACCTGTAACAGTGAATTAAAGCCTCCCGACAATAGGAGTTTTTCTACTGCCTTTCAGGCACCCTTTAGGGACGTGGCTCAGAGACCCTCTGGGACATCCAGCCTCACTGGAAACCTACTGGCATAGGAACGAGCAAAAGGGCAGGAATAGGCAGTGTCCGAGATTGGGGGTTAGATTTGCCATCCCATCTCCATTTCCTGTCTAACTGTGGAAAAAGAATAATTTTTAAAAGTCTTCATTTTCCTTCACAGTTTTAAGGCTAAAAAGGACTATTAGATCATTTATTCTGACCTTTTACATCTACAGGCCATCACACTTCCTCCAGTTTACGAGTACCTCCATAAAATAGGAGCCCATATTAATTTCAATCACCACTGAGGGAAATAAACCTGCTCCAGTCAGGAAAGGATCTCTCTGAGGTTTGCCACTGTTCACACTCTCACCATTCACATCCTTTCTAATTAATGTACTCTTTTCCCTCTGTACATCCATGAATGCGTTGTTAAGATACCGGGAACAGGAGCTTAAATGACAGTGGCACCCCATTTTGGCCACATTTTACATAGTAAAAAGGATTCCAAATGGAATGACTTGGACAGCCTAGCCAGACAAGGGAAATAAAAGCACCCACAAAAAAAATTTTTTAAGGGAGAAATCCCAGTTCTCCCCAGGCCTCATAAGCCCAAGGAGATTAAACGACTGGTCAAAAGTCACTCCAAAGTTTGTGGCAGAGATGGAGCTGAAACCTACTTTCTCAAGTCAAATCCAGAGTTTTAATCACCAGAACACCCTTCCTCTCCCTTCATTGCTTTCATTTATCATTTCAGGCTAGGCAGACTATATCGAAATGATGGCTTTGTGAAGCATAGAAACACAGTTTTACGGGCAATAAACAATAAATATGAACCTGAGAGACATCTCCGGGAAACCTCCATATACCAAAAATGAGTCAGTCCCTTTTTCCCTGTTTTTTTTTTCCCCTACAGAAGATGGCAAAACCCCTTTCCCTTCGCATCCTGCACCTCTTTGGCGGGCCGAGCGCAGTGCCAGCGCGGCGGCCGCGCCAGGTCCCCTGCCCGGCGCACTGGCTGCGGGATGGCAGCGAGCTCCCCTGCTCCCTGCCAAGACGACAAAGTCCTGGCTGGCTCGGCCGCCGCCTCTGCCAGCCTACCAGGGGATCGGCTGTGCCGTTCCATTTAAGCGCTGCTCACTAATTATTAACTGTGGGCTCGGCATTCAGGGCGCAGACAATGGGATCAGCCAGGCACCGCTCCACGGGCGGGGGCGCACCGCACTCGGCACGGGCTCCTTTCTAATTATTGTGCACTGGAATCGGTCCTGGAGAGGAGAATTGAAAAGTATATAAATTTCTGATTAATAACCATAAGGGCTTGCTTTTTTGTTTGGTTTTTTTTTTTTTGGTTGGTTGGTGGTGCTCTGGGTTCCCCCCCACAGGAACCTAAATGTTCTTCCTGTAACACCAGAACCTGCACAAACTTTAAAAATCCCCAAGAGAACATATTTTGGTTTACAGGACTACTCCACAATAACAATGAATTATGCAGAGTTGAGCCCAAAACCTATTTCTGGATCCAGAGAGAGACTTTGAGGGATGATGGATGATCCTGTTTTATGGCACCCCTGAGAAAGACATAAACCTCTCCCCAGGCTGGAAGGGCTCTGTTGTGGACTGATGTCCAGGCTTCAAAGTTTCAGGCCTCTGCTTGGTGCTACATTCTGCTTTGTGTAAAGGCCTAACTCCTGTGGTATCTGTGTTACCTCCTCTCCCAAGGGATTTGTCCAAGGAAGGGTTGTCTTTATCTCCTCTGGCATTTCTGTCCCACTGGCTCTGTTGCTTTTGAACTGCTCAACTACGCACTGGACAAGGATTGCTGTGAAAGCGGCTCCATGCTCATTCAGAAATTAGGTGCATCTTAAGGTGATTTTCCAAGATGTTTCCTTTTTTCTAACAGCATTTTGATAAATGTATTTCCATTTCAGAGAGACATTGTGACAATTTTGTTCAAAATAGAAGGAGGAGGGGGAAAAAATTAATGAGGGTCATCTGAAAATAATGTTTCATCCTGGAAAAGCTTTTTTCAATGTAACAGAATCCTTCATTAGGCTCTATGAGGACACACCTCAGATAGGAGCTGGAGCCTCTCTTCCCATAGTTTTCCCAGCCGTGGAAACACATGATTTGCATTAGGGACAGGGGACAGCATCCTGTGGCCTCACCCCCAGGGGTTCAGTGTTGAGGAAGCAGCATCCCCACCATGGGCTGACCAGCACCCTGGGGAGGCAGCAGCTCCTCTGTAATACAGAGCATGTGAGCAGGGGCTATCATGAGCAGGGATAAGGAAAAACACATGCTGGAGCAGGTGCCAGGGCAAGGATTAGAGAAAATGTGCTGCTGTATCTCACAGAGCAAGAGCACGTCAGGGTCTGAAAGTGAGCGCAGCCCTTTGGTGTGGGAGCCCCGTGCTGCACCTGCAATGAAGCCTTTCCTGCAAATGGAGACATCAGAAGGAGATGACATTCCCCAGGGGATGGCAAAATGTTATGTGAATCACACCCGACTCCACTCAGAAACATCTCTCTTAGGTCTGAGTGGAATTCTCTACCAAAGGCATATATTTTTACATTAGGATCTCTTTTTCTTTCACTTTCAATACCTTGGAAGTGCTTTTTCACTAAGCAGTTATTAAAAAGAAAGAAGATGTAGTCTTGTACCTGAGTAATATTTCTTCCCCAATCTTTCTCAATTTAACCAGATGACAATCCCTCCTCTTCTTCCTCAAGCCTTCCAGTTTTGAGCCTAGACACATTTTGACTGAGTTGCCAGTGCCTCTGACACTCCACTCTGCTCCCACATGGACCAGCGTGCAGCAGAGACCCCCAGTTCACACAGGCTCCCTGCTCACCTCTCTCCCAGGGCTCTGCTGGGAGGAGGGAAGAGCCCCCTAAAATGACAGTAGGAATTGTTGGTTCCTTTTCAGGCTCCACCAGGCTCTTACAGCCACGATTCCTCACATCCATCTGTGGCAAGGCATTGTGGGGTATTGTGTTTGACTCTCAACAAACTGTGTTGCTAGGACGACGTTTATTATGATACATAATGTGAATAAAGGATGAAACTGTACACAGCGTGCTGATTTGCTATAACTGTCATCTGTGATGATAGTCTCTAGTTTATACCTCAAATGAATTTTGCATGGATGGTACCGATGCTACCGAGTGCTGCAGAGGTGTATTTTACAAAGCTGCCTGGGCCTGGCATGAAGATCATGCCACTTTAAACAGCGAATCTGTTATTGTGATGTTTGTGAGAGGAGAACAAGTGGGAAAGTCACTTTCAAGTGCAGCTCAGTGCTCTTTTAATGAGGAATGGGGTCTTCTTCAGAGTCAGCCAACTACTGAGGAGGAGCTGACACCCTTAGTAGTCAACATCCTCAAAACAGCTGACAGCTCCAGATAAATCAGTTTGTGTACTTCCTCCCCTTCTCATATCACCTGTGGTGACAGGAAAGCACTAATTTCCTTTGAGAGGGAGAGAGATGGATGCACGCGTGCATCCTGGGCATGTTGATCCTTCAGTGTAAAATTAACAAAAACAGAGGCCAGGGAGAGCTGGGAATAGGCACAGCACTTTGCCAAGAGGAAGACTCTGCTGTGGTATGGCCCCATATTCATCATTTGGTAATTTATAAATGTGCACACAGCAGAGCCACGTTGCATCAGCCCCTGGAAGGAGCAGCTGTGACAAACGGAGTGCGTTTGGTCACCCCACTGTCCAGTTCACAGCCATAATCCTCCTCCACACAGCAGAGGACTGCACACCCAGGGGGCCAGCACAGAGTGTGTGACATTGCCCGCGTGCACGGGTGGCACTTGGGCACAGTGCTGGGTCCTGCAGGTGGACACAGCCCAGCCCTGCCTGTACAGCCACCTCAGAGGAGTTCTCCGACACTCACTACCCTTGAAGAGGATCATCCCAGTGAGAGCAAAAGCAAATCCTGTTTAGTTGATTATTCCAAAGGAAAAGGTGCTGAAATGCTGCTGTTGCAGATGACAGTCCCAGTGCCACACCTGAAGAGCCTCGTGCCTGGGGCCTGCAGCACCCTTTGGGGTTGATCAGGAGGCACTCGCTTGTTTATCAGTCACTCGCAATCGATGGGGAGTTAAGTACTGCCTGTACCCTCTTGCACAGACAATCCTCGCCGCACACTTCCTGAATTCATTACTCTGACGCTGCCACAAGGCTGAATGATGTTGTAAAAATTAGATACTCCGGGCTGTGAAAAGCACTGTACCCTCCTTGGAAAGGAGCACACCCGGAAAACCCCTCAGATAAAACCGCAGAGGGATTTCTCCCGGTAGGCAATGCAGCTCACAACTCTCCCCTGGGCCCAGAAGCCTCTCGTGGCAGTTTGAGCAGGGCTGGCTGCCATTCGTTTTGTGCCATTACTTCTGAGAGTCAGCTCATCCCACCCTCTTCACTGAGCTGCCACGTTTCCAGAGACAGGCTCTGACACGAGCTCAAACAAGGCAGAAACAAAAGACACCCAACCTGTTTACTGGAATTGAACCACTCACTGTGACCCTGTTCCAGGGAGGATCTGCCCCAAAAACCAGACAGGCACTGTCCAGGCCTGAAGAAAAGCTGCCTCCCCTGCCTGTGCTCAATGCACGCAGTATTTCAGCTGAATTTAAGAACCCCTCTCTTGCACAAAGACCTTTCAATGAAAAGAAAAAAAAATAAGAAAGAAAAACCAATCAAACCAGACTTTAAAAATATAGAGGAGGATCTGAGTTTCTAAGGTCTCAATTTCTGCCTTCCTAAGCTGACAGGAACCTCAGTGTTGCCTTGATGCATTAGGTCACGTTAGTTAAATCACTGACCATCCCATCATTCATGAAACGGGACACGACTGGGCTCAGATGAGACAAGTCACAGCAAAAATGTCTAAAAGGGGGGATTTGCCTGACAGCCATTTTAAAAACACTTGTAGGTTTAGATTTTAAAACAAATACGTATCACTGTATATGCAAACACAGAACTATAAATATATCTATACATGCATGCACGTGTGCACACACATATGTATAATCACATACATATGCTCCAGTGGTTTTCCAGCTAAACTGCTGCCATGTGTTGTACATTATCCCAGGGCACCGAGCAGAAAGGCTGAAAGCTACCTCTGGGGCAGGGGATTTTGAAGCCAATTTCTCCCAGACCAGAAATCCACAAAGTCACTCCGTGCACGGGCCCTGCTGCCCACAGCCCAAGCACAGGCAAGTTCAGCAGCACAGAGCCCCACAAAACCAACAAGAACATTTTGCTCACCCCTGAGGTTGCTCAGGAAGTGCTAATTCCTGCTTGGGTGGTGCAGAAATGCACCTCTCTGAGCAGAAGGACTTGCTTCCATTGCAGTCTCATAGAATCTGAGTTGTTTCTCTCTTGTATCATTGAGTGTTTCAGTGGAAAAGCTCTTTTGTGTGTGTAAATAACTATTAGGTGCTATTTTTTTTATAAGCAAAGAAAATTCATAAAATAAAGCAGACAGAATTCATTTATATGAAAAATAGAGGGATTAAACATAGCCAATAAATTACAATAAACTGTCCACACTGAACAATGCTACCAGATGACCATAATGGAGATCCACTGCTCTTGTGCTTTTATTAAAAGAACAAAGCACTGCAATTAAATGTAAAATCCGGTAATATGTCATCGTACCTTAAGCATCCTTTTCTCATTCATTGAACACCGTCCTCTGATTTAATTGAAGCCCCGGTCCCTTTGAGACAGCAATAGTCCTTACTCTAGGCCAAGTTTAGCATTTCATTATTTAGTAATCTGAGATGGAGTCATGCTATTGACTCTCAAGCAATCCTCTTTGCTTCTTATAACAAAAAGGATGCCCACAGAAATAATTGATACCACATTCTACTCTCTAGTAAATCGTCCCTTAGTGGATTGTGAAAAGAGGTTTTTGATTTAGACTTAAGAATAACAAAAGTTGGGTATATTTTTCACTGATGACCCCCATATGACACGTCCATAACCCCTTTCACAGCAGGAATGTTGGCCTAAAGGCATTTTAGCAGCTAAAATGAGTGACTAGAGGCTTTCCAGGTTTTGTTATATATATTCGGTATATAAGTGATGCCTTCGTAGAGGAAAGTCATTTTTTTCTATAGAACAACTCACTGTAGACCTGATCCGGGCAAGAGCTGACACTTCCCTGCCTGGCATCAGGCAGCCATCGGTGCTTAGCACCTCGTAAAGGCAATCAGCAACTTGCAGATTCATTACAGCTCCGCAGGCTGGAAATGGGCTGGAGCAGCACGGGCTGTTTTCTTTGGGAGGTGAAACAACCCAGGTGAGTCAGGGACCGGATCCAAAATAACCCAGGTGAGTCAGGGACCGGATCTGAGATGAGGTCCCCACGTCCCCAGAGGCAGGAACAGCATTAACGAACTTCCCAGCTCTGAAACACCCTTGCCTCCTGGAAATCTCGGTTACGCTCTGGCCTTTGGGATTTCCATCCCTCCCTGCAGACCGCCCACGAAGGGGTGGTGCTGCAGCCGCAGCCCCAGCTGCTCAGCCGGCTGCCCAAGCCTCCCCAGAACTGCCCACGCAGGAGCTCCCCTGGTGACAGGGGTGGTGGTCACTCCTCTGTCACCTCCCCAGAGGCAGCCCCGCAGCTTGCAGAAAAGCCACGGATATCCTGCAGGTCCCTCCTGCAGTGCTGCTCGGGGATGTCCCCAGCCACAGTCACTGCCAGAGGGCTGCCAGGCACAGTCCACTCTCCTTTTCATAACACTCTGCTTGCACAACTGAACGGGATGACAACGGATCCAAGGATCTCCTGACTTCAGACACTTTGCTGGGACACCAGACCATCCCTCCCTCCCTCCCCTCGCTAATTCCTGCCAGCACTTTGTGGTCCTGGAAGGACTTTGTGCAGGGACCCCACTACCAACCTCTCCTCTTCACCATCACACAATTGTTCTCCTCATCTTAGAGTTGGTTATCCCAGAGGAGACCTAGGAGGGCAGCCAGGATTAGGACACCAGGGAGGACCTATCCCATGTACAGACCTAGGAGGGCAGCCAGGATTAGGACACCAGCCCTCCCACAAACCAGTTCACAGGTCAAACAGAAAAGATTTTACCCCAACACCTCCCTGCTTCTGTGCTCTGGCACCTCCTGCTCCCTGGAGCATCAAAACCATGAATTTTCACTGACTCTGAAAGCCCAGTGGTCAAAACTGGCTGTTTTTCATCTGGAGATCTGCGCCATCATTACCAGGCAATGCCAACACGAAAACCAAGCTGGGGGGACCAAGTTCCCCCCACCAAACTCGCAGGGTTTCCATTAATATTAATGGGAATTACACAGGTGTATTGGGAAATGGCCCCCTCGCAGGGCTGCAAGTCTCACGGCCCTGACCTACGCCCATAAGCCTGCACTCAAACTCCTCTGTCTGTAATTCTGTAATCTACTTGGCATGTTAAGCATTTCAAATTAAAAAGTGTCAGGGTCAGAGCCAAAACAATGCATTATATGGGATAAGATTTTAATTCAGCCGGTCCTGGGAGAGACGTGGGGAAGGAGGAGAAATTCATGCCAATTATTTTGCATTTTGGGAGAGTTATTTGACTGTAGGACCAACCCATAGCAGGGCACTGTTCAGCGAGTTTTGTTTTGTTTGTTTGCTTCTCTTCTCCCAGTACTCAAATTATCTCCAGGTCCTTAGATCCATTAGACTAATTAATATTAAGAACATATGCATATGCAAATTAGGCCATGGTGCCCATATATTTCACTTTACGTGACAGCTTGAAGTGTAGTTGTGTGAGTCAATCAAATGCCATAAATTTGCTATGCACAAAAGATCATTAATATTAATTGGGGCATGGGCACTGTGCAGTAGCCCATGCCACCATTAGAAATGGACCCCTCGCTTTAATTGTTCAGCAAATTCCTTTTTTCCTTTATTTACTTTTCTAATTTTGAATCAGTACCTATGGCCTGATTAAAATATGTATTTTTTTTCCCCAGGTAGTCTACAGAACAGCATCAGAATTGTATTAAAAAATACCGAGCAGACCTTTTCTAAGACAGATGGCACACAATGAGGTTAAAAAAAGTATCTTGAGATCCAACCAGCAAGAACAAAAAAAAAAAATTGCTTGCATTGTTGTTTTCATTATCTTGCTTCTGTCATTTCATGAGCTTTGTATCTTGCAAGGAAAGAAAGAAGGGAGAAAAACTGTGAAATTAATCTTTTGTGCATGGCCTGATAAAGAAGAGACATGCTCAGACAAAAGATAGACTGAGAGAAGGTACCGTGATTGATGACTAAAGTAAAGGTGTCAGAAGAGTATTATGTAAATTACTGGAGGCACAGACCATTTCAGAGAGAATGAGAGGGAGAGGGGAAGCCAGGGAGAGAGAGAGAGAAAAAAGGACTGCAGAGTCGATGTCACCAAGACACTGGTCCCCAAGCGCCAATTTCTTGCCATCTTTCATCTGCTCAGACAAGCTCACCTCACTTTCTATTTGGTTTGCACAATGTAACAAAGGAGGAAAAAACCTGTCAACATTAGCATGAATACAGCCAAAAGCGGGGTTCGAGCAGGCAGAGCCTGAAGTGAGGCAGCAAGACGGGAACTTTAAGGCAGCCTGATGCTCCTAGGTGAGCCTGATCCCCTCTGTTGTTTGGTGCCCCTTCTGCTCCTCTGCCCCGGCAGATCTTTAATCCCATCCACGCCCTCACGCTGGGCACAGAGAGAAGCATGGACAGGCCAAGCTCTGCCAAACTCCTCCCAGGAAAGCCTTTTCTCACTATGGACACAGCCACACACGGTGGCTCCTGGCCACACTCACATGAGGCCCCAGCACACCCCATCTCGGGACAGAACTTAGCCAATGCCTGCCACAGAATTCCACAAGGGCTCAATGAAAGTACAGCCCAGATCAACTTATACCAAGCAAAAATATGTTTGGTCTCCCATTCGCTGTCCTTCTGGCACAGAACAGCCCCTGGGTTTCACATCCCGAAAGAATGATGCAGGTAATACCATGGACAGTAAGAAACCATTTTTATACTTCTACTTTTTGGAAAAAAGAAAAAAAAAACTCCAAAGGAAAAAGCAAAACGCTTTCAGGAATTTTTCCCTTCATTCCTGACTATATGATTAATCTGGCTCCTGTCTGAATTTCACCTCCGGCAGATCTTTGCTCCTATTTAATTTGATCCCTGGCTTTTATTCAAAAACTTCATTTTCCAAGGAATAAACAACTACAAATGGTCACCTATCACCTCCATGGTAACAAGTGAAATGAGCATTCAAGGGGAAGAAAACACTAAACTGGCATTTGATGAAATGCACGGTTCCATGCCGCAGGTACTCCCGGTACGCCGGGCTGAAGGTACACGGTGCCCTTCTACATCGACTGATTACCCTGATCCCTGCCCTGTAGAGAGAATCCCTGCTTTTAAAAAGGGATAGCAGAGGGAAACATGAGTGGAGAGGCTGGAAGTGCTCATCTGCCCTGTCTCTCTGTGCTCTGACAGCTCAGTGAGGGCATCCCTCAGCCTCATCTTTCCCGTGCAGCCGGCCGCAGCGACCGGGGCTGGGCTGGGTGGATTCCCTCTGCAGCGGAGTAGGATCTGCTGTGTGGATTGCACCCTCCCTGCTCCCCTCGCTGCTCCTGCTGCCCAGCACTGGGATGCTGCACGGCGTGGCTGGATCTGGGGCAAAGATGGCAATCCTGGCACGGCTCCTGGCAGGAATCACTTCAGTGCGGAGAGTGAGTGTGCAAATAAAGCTGCTTTCCAACTTCCTTCCTTCAGAATCAATCAGCTGTCACATGGCTTTCATTTTGAGTGTTGAGAGACATTAAAATGAGATTTAATAATAAATTGCTTCAATTTTGCGTGCCTTCTAAATTCTGTTGGCCAGGCAGGATAGCCCATGGAAAAAGCATTCAGTCCTTCTCATCAAATTTTTCTTTTTTTTTTCTTTTTTTTTTTTGTATCATGAGTGCAACAGTTGGAAAAATTTAGAATCCAAAAAGGCAGCTATTTCTATGCCTCAATTTGCCCCTTAAAGAGTGAAATGATAAAACGAGGAGAAAAAATAGATGTTCTGGGCACCAAGCTCTGTGCAAATCAGTTCTTAAAGTATCAGTGAATTCATATTTTAAAGAATACTTTAGTTTGGAAGATTGAAATTCTTTTAAAGAAGAAACTCTCAAAGGAAGTTGTCATTTTAGGCTGCACAAACCAAAACCCTTCCAAAATCAGGTGCTTAGAAAAAAAATTGAAGCACTTTAATAATTTAAATTGCTCCCCTTTGCACATGCCCAGAACCCAAATCCCTTTTCTAACTGAAGTGCTTATATAAAAATTTGACAGCTCTTATAATTTTAAATTGCTCTACACTGAGTATGCCCAGAACCTCGATCACTTCCAAATTCAAGGGCTTATAAAAATTTGAAGCACTCCAATAATTTTAAATTGCAATGCACAGTGCAGAGTGATTTAAAATTATTGGACTGCTTCAATTTTTTTAAAAGGTCTTCAATTTGGAAGTGAGTCAAGCAGCATTCTAATACAGTAGTTTAAGACATACTGTATTGATGTAAAATTTAACATCTAAAAATAATGAAAATTAAACCGAATACACTGTTTAAAAAGTGAGGACGAGTTTCCTAAACAGACCTAGGAAATCCAGGAAACCACAGCCTCGGGCTGGTCGGTCCTGCTTGGTGGAAGAGTCAAGAGTCAAGGAGGACACGCCTGGGACATCACCACAGACGTAAGGTCAGCTTCCATCCTTGGGTTGGACACCACGAAAGCCCTCCTGGGAGTGCTCAGAGAAAGGTCTGGAGCAGAGCAGAGCTGGGGGTCCCCACGCTGAGGGAATCCTAGGCCTGGCAGCCTGGCATGAGAAGGCATGGCCAACAGGAATCTCTGCACCCTCAGGGGACATTTGCCCCTCCAAGGCAAGCCCTTCTGCTTCGGGAGGTGCACAGGAGTAATCTCAGAGGGGTTGGAGCTCACGCCGACTTCCCTGAGGGCGGAAGAGCCATGGCAAAGACTGGATGGGGCCCGTGGGTCCCCTCCTGCAGGGGAGTGGGTTTGGACTCCTTACAGATCCGCTGGTTAGAGACCAGCACGTTTCTGGATGGGGTTTCTGTTTCCTCTCAAACCATATGCTCTCTAGTGGGGGCTCACAGCAAGTGTCCCACGCAGGGTTCAAAGCACTGGCTCCCCACTGCTTGGCTTCATGAGGAGTGGAAATACATGATTTCCACTAGGTTTAATGTTAGGCACTGGCTCTGTGTGTAAGGCTTTTTGGCAGCTATTTGCTTCCCTTTAAAATCTTTCCCTTTTTTGGAGGTGATTTATATTAATAAACTGTTTCGGATCAGAATTGGCATGATATGTAAAACCCATGCCTGTTTGGTATTTCTGTTGTGTATGCTTAATTTGAATGGGGGGAGGGAAGAAGACAACGCTGTTCAGCTGGCTGGGAGTCTTTTTTTTTGTTCCAGACATGCAAGTTCTTCTCAGGAGTCAACTATAACTGTTAGGGAGAGTTTATCTTTAAAAATCAGTTTTGACATCCTGAAGATAGGGAAAGAAAAGAGACTTCAAGTCACCACATTTTGCATGCATTCATGAACATCTGCAATATAAAATTGTTTCTCAACAGGGGCTGGGCTCCATTTCATCTTATAACAAGTTGGGGATCTCACCTATTTGCAGCTTTTTCAGCCTGTTTGATGGTGGGGACACCGTGTCTTTGGCTGCCAGCTTCGTTTTGAATGTGGGGTCTTGTGGCCTTCCCTGTTGCCTTTTGCTTCTTGCTAAGTTAAAACTCACAGGAAATGACAGGAAGAGTCTTTATGCCTAGCTTCAGGCTAATAAAATTTTGATTATTTTCCATTCCAACAGAGCATACTTGGACATTGAGAGAGATGGCACCTAGGGCAGGGCAGGTTCTGATGTGAATCCCTGGAAGAGAGAAACCGTTCAAGTATGGATCAGCTGGAGTGAGTCACACAAGGAAGTTTGGGTGGGAAAGCCAAGCAGAGATGCTTTCAAAACAGGGGAGCCCCTTAAAAAAGTAGGACCAGCCAAGGAAGAAGGAAAATGACTCTGCAGGAGGGATCTCCCTTATAATATACTGCGGGCCAGTAAACAAATGTTGTAACTTTTCCCTCCAGGTCCATGAAGCTTTTTTCTCATTTTTTCAATCTGTATCACTCTGGTCAGAATAATTCATTCTGTGGGGCAGGGTGAGAGCACTTTCCCACTGCAGAGGGTTACAGATAAATGGTGTCCTCCTATGGCCCTGCATGACGAACTTTTACACAATAGACTCACAATTCATCTCATAAAAAGTATCTGCTTTGGAAAAAAAAATGGTGCAAAGAGGTTTTATTCAATAGGCTGTAATGGTGAGCTGTCATGGTCTATCAGGTGGATAATGTGCATCTTAAAATACTGTGTAAATACATATTTCTATAATAGCCTGTTACATTTCCAAAGGAGCCATCACAGGCTGCATTTGAAGTGAGAAGGAGCTTATAGGAGATGGGCTCTGGTACTCTTTTGCCTCAGCAGGAGGTGGGCAATGACAATTTTTCCTGAATTAGTGAGGAAAAATATTATTTTCTGATTCAAATGAATAATAAAAAACAATGGAAAGAAGCAGCTCAGAGAACTTTGTCTGGAAGGAAGGAAGGTAAGTGTTAATGTGATGAGAGCACTGAAGAGAGCTTTGCTCTCTCCCACAGTCAATGTATTTCCTTGCTCCCCAGCTGAGACAGCAGCATTACATGAATGTTCTCCGTATTTTCTTCCCAAGAGCTGGCACAATTATTTGTTGTGAATAACATTCATAGGAGCTTTGATCCTGAAAATCCCAATGTATGAGAGCAGCCAGGCACCTGAAAGCAGCAGCAGCAGCTTTTTATATGGCACAAGCATATCCCAGAGTCCTACATATGTACTTGTTACTGAAAAATAATTATTAATACGGTGCCTGATTAGACAGTTTTGCTGGCTTGCAAGGAGCTGGGTTGGATTTCTGGCCACTTATGATGTGTGACTTGTGATAAAAGTCAGGAATAAACTCTTGGTTTCAGCTCCTAGAGAAAGCTGGCTTTTTCAAAGCAATGGATGAAGATCCAAAAGTGATACAACATACAGGGAAAGGGGGTTGGAAGTGCTGGAACTTCTCCTGAAGAGAAGCAAGCCGTGGCTACGGTGGCCACATAAACAAAACCAAGAAAGATCACATGTTTCTGCTTAAAAAATACAAGTGACTCAGTTTGATTCACCCAAATATGTTTTTACCTCAGAAAACTAAAAGACCCTGCCCAGCTTTTCCTAAAAAAGCCATGAGCTGAACTGCAAATCCAGCCCTTGCTTTTCCCTTCCTCCTCCTCCTCCACAAACCACCACGTGTGACCCTCTGCCATGGGCTGTGCCCTGAACACAAAGACCCCTGAGCCAGACAGCAGCAGAGTGAGGGCCAACCAACAGCCTTCCCTTCTCTGCCTATTTGCCCATATTTTGGTATTTACACTCTGTGCCATCCCTCACACTCAGCACATATATAATCCTTTACTGTAGAGCTGGAAAAGGATTCTCTATTATTTGCAATTATTTCCTAATTTGGCCAATATGAGAGGTTATTGCTGCTGAAAAGAATGAATAAAAGCATATCTGAGACAAAAAAAGTGCTAGTAGTAAAGTTTAAAAAGAGCACAGATGAAGATTAATAACCTCAGCAGTCGGGGCCTGGAGTACTTAAAACAAGTAAAAAGACATTACAGAGCAGGAAAATGGAGCCAGCAGGAACTTTTGTTATGACACCCAATGCCACATGCAACTTCTCAGGTCACTCAGAGCTCACTCTGCGAGCACTCCCAGCAAACCTGCCCTGATGTCAAGGAAACAGGGTTGATTTATAACTTTTTTTTTTTCCCCTTGCAAAGCTTTAGGTGAATGTGTTCACTGACTTATCTAAAAGTCACAGGGAAATTTAGGCAGTATAATCTCACAAATGATGGAAGCCTGCAGGGGGAAAAACCCCAGGGCTCACCATTCAAGGTGGAAAAAAAGCAGTTTGGGTGCAGACTGCGTTTGTGGAGGACCACTGAGTTGATAGAGCCTTTCAGCTGAGTTCAACACTCTTTGGCTTGTGGCCCAAGCAGGTGAACAGCAGCTACCACACCAACACCAGTCCAAGACCACCCATCCAGACAAGGGTGGAGAGGGGAGGCCACACTCATGGAAACCAGGGGTCTGTGTGTCAGTGCTGATGGCTGTAACCAACAATTCTTCACCTGTTGGGGTACAAACGCAGTAGAAGGTTAAGCAGAAGGATGCAGAGCTACTGTACCTGCTCACATGAGTGCCAGAAAAGGCACAGACCCCTAAATTCCAGACTCACTCCTAGAAAAGGAGTGGGCACACACATTTGCACCCCCAGAACAGCTGCCAATACTGCACAATAAAGCAATTAGGACTCAGAAGAGCCGAGGTAAAAAGGCAATGGAGAGATGATTAAAAATACTTTGCTAAGGAGAAAACAGTTTTAGTCACATGCATACTGAGATGTCACCATTTAATAAAATGACAAAAACTATCTATCACATATGCATGAACACAGAACAATATAAAGAGGTTAACAGAAATTGATGGCATCCCGGCTTTAATTTTACACTGAATCGGAGTCTTTGGTGATTGAAATAGACAAAGATGTATAGGGTTATCTTGGTGAAGAGGCTTTGCTAATTACTGGCACTTGTCATTTCTCCATAGCTTTATCTAAGTCAGGAAGGCTAACTAGCTCCTTTTCCCCAGTGTGCATTGTTTGTTCAGTGGGCTTTGTGCTGAGAAAGCCTTTTTCATAACTGCACCTCATTATTAACGGGTTCATAAATAAATGAGTCCTAATATTTTCCTCAGTTAGCATTTATGATAGGGACATTTGGACTACAAAAGATTACACTTGTCTTTAATAAAAATAGGCACTTATACATGAAGCCTATTAGGGCGCTTGTTACGTTGAAGAGGAGGAGGAGGAGGCAGAAAAAGGGGAGGGGCAGGATTATAAAAACACTCTTTATAGCCCTATCATATTTTTCATGTGATTTTAGTAGCTATTTATTATCTCACATTAGCTAATTGTGGCTCCAACCTGAAATGGATTTCTGGATTCCTCTCTCTGACCAGAGGTTTGCCATACTGCAAGTTCTCAGACCAGTCAGGCGCACACTATCAACTAGGCAAACACTTGGAAAACTGCAATCTTCTGGAAAAATAAGTTGGCATGAGACAAAATGGAGCACTAATGTGCAGCTGACACTCAGGTGTGGAGCTGTCCATTCCCAGATTTGACAGACTTTTTCTTGGGATGCAGCTCAACTCACTGCAGAGGTCAGTACCAAAGCTGGAAATCAGCTGCAAGGCTGGGGAGGGGCCCATTTGAGGAAGGTCAGGACAGCTGCATGAGACAGCAGAGATCTCAAACTCACAAGATCTCTTCCTTTACATCCTCCCCTCCTCCCTTTCCAGGAGGCTCATCCCCAAAATGCCACCACCCCGTGCCAGGACAAGTGACACAGAGGCAGCTGGCACGGGGGACATGCTGGCACAACAGCAGGAGCAGACCCAAACCAGCCACAGCCCGGAGCAGAGTTCCAGCCACAATGCCATCTTGTTTCATGCTCTCAGCTCTGGGAATGGTGCCTCCTGCCCAGCCCACCTGCACCTGCTGCAGGTCCACACTGCAAGTTCACTGCAACTCATGTAGATGGAGCCAGAAGGGCAAGCAAATATTTGCTAGGAGACTCTCCCATGGGATTGGTTTTGCAACTCCTCATGGCCAAATCTGCCTCTTCCCTTCCAGCATAAACACTAAAATGCTGCCATCTCCCCGTTTTTTTCCCAGAGGTTTCTCCTAGGATCAGGCCTGCTGTTAAGCTTCAGAGTGTTTTTTATTAGTGTTACCAAAAAAGCCTTAAAATAATTACATCAGTTCTTTTCAGAAGACATCCACAGCGTTGTCAGACAGCTTTAGAGTGTTCCAGGTCTCAAACAATGCTCTCCCTTTTATAGTTATTGTAACACACCTTTTGTCAGCTATTTATAAAATGCTCTGTAGTCTTCTTTAAACTTCATCTTTTCAAAAATAACTTCAGACCAAACAAGCTGTAATGGACAATTCAAGACGTCAGAAATGCATCTGCCTGAGACCACAGAACTTTTCAGCTTTCTCTTAGGAAGGAATAATCTGAAAGCAAATGTATCAGAAAGCTTGTGCCACAGTGTACCAAAGAATCAGCTAATATGATATGGCAAGTTTGAAGACCCAAAAGCATTTACAATATTTGTATTTTGTTTTTCTAATTGGATGTTGCTTCCTTTTTTTTTTTTTTTTTTTTGTTTGTTTCACTTGATGCTAAAGTCACGGAAATAAAAAAATCATTTAAGCATATCTGGCAATGGGGTTTTTTTGTTTATTTGGTTGGGGGTTTTTTTGGTAACTCAAAGTGAAATACACGAAACCAATTTAATCACAAAAGTACTACTTCCTTCAGGATGTCAGTAATTCTCAAAATTGCTTTAGATATTTGCTAGATATCAGAAATGGGTAATGCAGCATTTTAAGTGGCAGAAATGCATTAGTACTATGTAAGTACATGATCCTTAATGTACTAATCTCAGCAATATGTGTAATGAGAACTTTCAGTAACACTTTATTTTAAGTGTCCTCTGAGAAATGCTAATTTACAATGAAACACCTATGGAAGTACATGTGACATTTACATGAATACCAAATGAATTCATTTTGATCAATGCTGTTACAATGAATATGATATGAATTCACAATGATAGGGGGTTTAAAGAATTAGCGCATTTTCCTTGAACATCTCATGTTCTGAAGACCAGCACATGTTAAAAACCCACGTTACATGTTCACCAGGAGGTCTGTGTGTTGGGATGTGCAAGAGACACCCCATGGGGCTGTTTAAAGCATGTTTGCATCATTTAAAAAACTGACAAAGAACACCTGTTAGGAGTGGCACAGGTTCTCACTTCAGTGCCAGCAAGGAGATCTGAGCTGAGCTCCATGGATTCCCTGACTTGCTTTTGAGGACAGTGTATGGAATAACAGGCTGGACTTTGTACCCACTGCTCACCCAGGCACGTCACTACTCACCCACCCAAAACCCAGCAGTACAGCCTAGGGCAGAGCATTTCCATACCCAAGCATAATGTGCCTTGTGCATTAAAGAAAACTAACTGAGGAGCCCCTTCCAATCTGAGCATCAGCGTCAGGAAAAGACTGCCCAGGATTTGCAGCCTTTGGAAAGACAACATTTACTCCGAATGCCAGAGCAGGGGCTGAGGTTTCAAAAATCTGAGCCCCACTGTTGTCCTCTCTAACTGAGAAGCCTTGGAACAGCACCAAGATGTAGAGAAAATGTTTTGAAAGCCCTTAACAAGCTAACTGGTGGAGAAAAAAACATGGTCAAAAGCTACCAACAAACTGAAACAGCTGATTGAGCCGCTGCAGGATTGCTGTTAGCTCTCCCAAACCCATGAATGCTGGTTGCCCTGGTTGCCATTCCCTTCAGATCTGTGAAGTTTCAGATTATGTTCTGGTGACAATGCAGGCATTCCTGGTGGGTTACAGCTCTCTGGGCAGGCAGGGAGAGCAGTCCACCCCCAAATCCAGAAACTGCTGCGAGTCCATCTGCAAACTCTGTCCTTTCCATGGCAGAGGCCACAGCCAGTTACAGCTCCATTAAAATGGTCAGCATTTGAGTAATGAATAAGAGGAAGAAAGACAGACAGGAAGGCCCTAATAGAGCTGGTCTGAGCTATAGCAGAGCTTTACATTTCTGGGAAACAGCAACAAGGAATGATCACGGAATCACAGAGTAAGCTGAGTCAGAAGGGACCCACAAGAATCATCAGGCCCTGCACAGCACCATCCCCAAAAGTCACACAATGTGCAAGAGTATTTTCCAAACACTTCTTGAGCTCTGTCAGGCCTCAGCAACAAATCCTAATAAAAATCAGTGGCCCCTGACTAATTTTATTTCACTTGAAAAACCTTCACAGTAACTTTTTCTATGCATATTTTGTATCTTACATGGCAACAGTGATGCTCTTTAAACATGACTGTGAATTCTCCTCTTTTTCTTACTGCGAACCAGCCTTGGCTTTATTTAGGATTGTTTCCTCTCACATCCAGGTTCAGGGGCTGATGCCAATGAGCAATTGGGCTAATCAAGGTGTGACACCCGGCAGAGCAGAGGCTGAAGGGGCTCTGTGTGTGTTGGCTGAGTGCTGAAAGGTCCCACTGATTGCCAGCACTCGGCCTCTGCCTGGGCTATCAGGCGTCGGGAGCTCTCGGCAGCGACTCAAGGCTTGGAAAGGATACAGGAATCCTCTAACAGCACTGAAGGTGTCTCCTCACACAGTGCCAAATATCTCCTGTGAGACACTCCCACACTTCCCAGACACATCCTGTGCCCAGCACCAGCTCAGGGCTCCTCATTTCCATGGGGTTCATGTGCCTCGGCACCACAGAAATTCCCGTCTGCCATAAGGAAATCCGGTCCCCTCATGACCCTACTGCCAAAATTACCCCAAAAGTTACAGTTCAAGGTGCCTGTACAGATGGATGGCTACACTCCTGCAAGCACACACATGCACACATAATTACTCAGGGATAAAGCAGGCTTGTAAACTTCCCCTGTTTAGGCATCAAAGAAGGGACTGTTGATTTGACTGGGAATTAGAAGAGAGTTTAATAAAAGCATGAGAGAGATCCTGAAGTATTGTGTGCCTGTGTTGGCATGAGGTGCAGAAGGGCTGCAAAGCACCTCATTCTGTCATCAAAAAAAGAAAAAAAAGTTATTTGTTTGATGTTTACATTTAATTCAGTCATTTAGCCAAAAAGCCAGAAAAGTGGTAAAAGAAAACATGGTGTTTCATCTGTCTGTGGCTGGGATTAGTAACCTAAACAAGGAACAGACTACAGATAGCAAGTTTAAAACATGATGTAGAATAATAAGAATACCATTAATATAGTTTCTCACTCTACTTTTACTCATCTAGACCACATGGTTTTTGGGATGAAGTTGGTGCTATGAGATATCTGTTAAAATTCACATTTTGTATTCTCATTAGAAGCCTAGAATTCAGATGCCAAAAAAGAGTGGGGAAAGAAAGAGGTGAAAAATTGCAAAAAAATTTTCTCAGAAAATTGCCTCAGAATGAAATTCTGCCCTTTTCTTCTACTCCAAAAAGTCATTACCATCTGACAGCTGTTTAGTGGCATATGTGTGTTGGTGGTACCAGTCCAATTCCTAGTGGGCAGGTGTCTGCATCACAAAAGCCACCATCACAATTGGCACTAATTGGCACCCTTGCCGGCAGTCTCCATAAAGAAAATAAGGATTAGATGGCACTGAGATCAAATTATCCTGTCACTGTAAAGGTGATCCCCCCTCTAGGTCAGAAAGGCCTGTTGGCAGGACAGTTTGGGGAAGTTTGCACTTCCTGGGCTCTTGTTCCAATAGAGAGACATGAAATGTTGGGTGTCTGATGCTGGAAATGAGTCTCCTTTCACAGGCGCTTCCACATCGCCTTTCTAGCTGAATTTCAGAACAAAACAAAAAAAACAAAAAAAAAACCAAAAAAAAAAACCAACACCCAAACTCAAAATTCAAACAACAAACCAGAAAATTCCCTCTTAATTTGGACATTTCCCATACAAACTTGCTATTTGATGCAGATAGTCACCACATTGCTGTGCTGGGGTATCAGTATATCTGATGCCTTTCTTTGTATGTTTTTTTTTTTTTTCCCTTTTTTTTTTTTTTTTTTTTGGAACAGCATGCAAACTCTGTGATTTTTCTAAGTATAGGGTGCAAAATACCCTGGAAAGTGGGGGGGAGGGGGGATGTCTTACAGCTCAGCAAGCTTTATGAGGATATTCTCTTAGTTATTGAGATGAGTTGAATAATTCTCCACTAATTTATACACCAGTGAAACTGGCCTGTTGGCAAGTCCACAATTAATGCGAATGCCAAGTGGGATTGCAGCTTTGTTTCATCTAGGAAAACACTTAGCTGAACAGCAGCTTTCCCAGCTGAAAATGTGTGTCTGTCTTTAAACTTGCAACAGAAGCTGGCATTTCTTCGTTTCCATTCACTCTATCATTATGATGCATTATACAAAGTAATGATGTAATACTCTGGAAAGCTGAAACGCTAGCTCTTTGCCAAAAATAATAATACAAAAAGTGTACAATTATTTTCATCTATGAAAGCCACTCTCACTACATCTCCAGCTCCCCAGTCAAAGAGAAATCTTTCCTAATAGTAGATCATTTCTTTCTGTTTGTGAATCAAACATGAATGTGGAAGGGGGGGGACGCCAGCTCATCCGTGCTGAATTACAACTTTTAAAAGATGTAAACATATTCATCACTCCGGCACAGCAGCTTGTCACCACACATCCCTCACACCTGCATTTCAGTAGTGGTTTTCCCCTTACCTGTTGTTTCCCTCTGTAAGTGGCTGCACTGGGGCTGAGCATGAAGGGATTACTGGAGGCAAAAAAAGGCACCAGGACTTGGATCTTGGTCAAAGGATCAAAATGCCAGGAATTTTTCAGGCCCAATCTTACCAATCCTCAGTCACAAAAATTATGTATGCACGACGATGCTGCTTGGGCAGAGATGCAGCCTGCCCCAGAGCACAAAAAAGGCCATGAGGGAGCAGAAATGAGATGTCCTCTGCTTTGGGTCAAGCATCTGCTCTGCTGCTTTATCTCCCAGCCCCTACAGCCCCAGTGCCACACACACCCTGACAGCAAAGCCATGGAAATCGATACATGGTGGCCTCACCACGAGGACCAAAACACATCCACACGTTGCCCAGGTGGCCACAGATGGCCAGGGAAACTGCAGCTCCGTGACAAACAGTGCCAGGAGCGGGTGATGGAGGTGAAGCTTCACAGCAAACTCACCACCAGCGTGGTTTGTGTTTCGGTCACCGCGCTGGTGATCCCAGGATGGGGTTTGCCACTGTCGGTGCTCCGAGGACAGAGTGAGGTCTGGTTGAGCAGAGAGGTGAGGAGAGACCTGGGTGTGTCACAGAGCTCAAGATGGCTTTTTAGGAGGAAAACCGAGAAGCAGGATGAAAGGGAAGCGCCTGGGTGCGGGAGGCAGGCGCTGTGCATCAACCAGGAGCGGGTTTGCCAGGCACAGGGGCCCCTGCTCCCACAGTGATATACAACCCCACAGTAAGTGTACCTTAATAATACAATAAAGTGCTAGCTCTGATTAGAAAAGAAAGATGAATTCTTCTGCTAAACCAGGGTAACCCTAAAAGCGTGTTAACATGAAATACTAAATAAAATGCTACTCATCTATAATAAATCTTATTACACATTTTGGCAATTTTACTACTAACATACCGAAGGTTTCAAGCAATGTTTGAAAATAGAAATCTTAAATTGAATCATTGTTGCATGAATATATGCAAAATATTCATTTCTAGCACTGTGAGGGTTGAGTGCTTTTAAATTGGAGAAATCACTCATGACTTCACCTTTTCATGCAAGATAAAGTTGTATGTGGTAACATCATTACAATGTCATGAAAGAAGTGGAAATCATACAACAGTTCTGCCTAAAGCTAATATACAAAAAAGTACTTCTATATTTTTCAATATTGTCCAATATTTAAAGGTGCAGTACGAGGCTTTAAATATATTAAAAGAATCATTAGACTTCAGATGTCAGTGCGGCCTTCACTGAGTACTGAGACTAATAAAATCATTGATGAGATCTCTTTAATATTTAACAGAATTCATGTCTTAGGTACTAGCCTATTTCCAACTCCAGTATCTTCGGAGGGAACTAAATATAGAAATAAAAACAGCAAACGATTTATGTGACGGTCATTATGGATTTTTTTTTAACTAGGGCACTAAAATTAAACTATTTACTCAATAATACTGTCATAACAACAGAGAAAACGCTGCGACATTTAAATAGTCTTTCCTATAAATCCTTTAGCAGGAGATTACTTCAAAAGTACATAACATTTTTATACACATTAACAATCAGTAAATTCAATCAGCGAAAACGAACGAGCGGATTTTGCAGTGAGTTGCCGCACCATGAATCGCCAATATAGAGCTCAGAAGACTTCTGCACTCTTAAAGGTGTTTTAAAAGAGTGAGAAAGGCATAATTTGAGTTTATATACTTCTTTTCCTTTTCTTCCCTCTGATTAAAAAAAAAAAATTAGTCCTGAAAGTTCAGCCTCAGAAGTAGAAGTTACATTAAAAAAGCCTGCTGCATAGTTTAATTAGATTATTTTTTATAGCATGTGAGGTGGAAAAAGAGAAGAAAAATCAGGGTAAGGCAATCACCCAGTGTCAGCTTCAACTTTAAACCCTGGTACAAATGAAACAGATAGCTCTATCTCGTCACGGCAGCCGCCGCTCCAGAGCCTGGAGTCACGAAGATGCAAAGCCAAAACGTCTCCAGCTTCCAGTTCCAGCCCCGCCACCCCAAATATTCACGTTTGCTAAAACAGAAACGTGCGTTTCTAAATTACTGCCTCATTTTTATGTTAAAAAATATATTTTTTGAAGTCCCACCTGCCGTGGCCGGGCGGTTGCTAGGTGACGGTGCCGCACGGACCGTCGCCGGTGATGAATGGCCCGGCTGGCGGCGGTCCCCGCTCCGCCACCGCCACTCGTGCCCTCCGATGGCACTGCCACCAACCGGCACAGAGGCTGCAAAGGCCACAGTCAGATTTTGGCAGCAGGAGGGCTGGGCTGCCCTGCACCACCGGGCCAGGGGGATGTCAGTGTGTCACCACTGGCTTCACCACTCTTTTGGCTCGGGCAGCGGTGCCAAAGCCAATGGGGGTGTGAAACTGCCCCAAGGGGTCATGAGAGCCTGTCTGAAAAGTGGCGACAGCAGTGTTGTGCTCCAGGAGAACCCTCAACAGGCATGAGTGCTCAAAGCTGATGCTCCACAGTCTGCTGTGGCCACCGTCAGACCCTGGCCAGCACTGTCACCAAGCTCGTCCATATCCAAGCTTCTCGCAAAACAGGTTGTGGGCTCCTCTGGCATTGGTACGGCAAGTGGTGCACCTGTCTGGTGAACCCTCTGCTCATCCACCACATCTCCACCTTCACGGATCCCACTGGGATGCAGAAAGTGAGGGAAAGAGCCTTTTTAACAGAACCCATTGCATTTGAGCAGTAGGCAAGAGCGAGTCCTCCTGCAGACTGGCTGGGAATGAAAACCCCAGGCACAGGGAGGGCTGTTCCCTCACAGATAACCCCGACAAGCTGCCCTGGTCATCACAGGGTTCCTGTCTCCTGTCCTGACCGCACTGCCAAAACCATACCCATCATGAGATGCCCGGGAGCTGGGCACAACTGGGAAGTTCTTTGTTTCCCAGCTGACACCAGTGTAATTCCAGCCTCCATCAGCCTCCATCCAGCCTCTTCACTGGGGCTTCCACATGCTCATTTTGTTTAAAAACATACGGTGAGGACATGCCAATGAAACAAACAATTTGGTGGTGTTAATCCACAGATTATTGACAAGACGAATGAGATTCCTTGGGTCTAATGCTCCCCGCTACTCAAGGGCTAGCTAAGCTCTATTTTTTCAAATATGTGGATTTTGAAATGATGGATCATAATAACAGAGCTGGTGCCTATGAATGGGGATTGCAAACACTTAATATTTCAATAGAAGTGTGTGCAACATGATCCAATCACTCTGAAAAATGTACAAAATGGAAATATATAAAGAAAGCAGCTGGCATGAAAGAGAATAAACAAAGAAATATTGATAAAACTCTGTATGGATTAGGCAAAATATATTCAAGCGGCATTTGAATAATCTCATCTATATTTATATGTGTGTACATATATATACATTCAAAATACAGAAAGATTTCTTACCTCATCATTTCCCTGCTTTGAAGGACAGATCTCTAAATTAACACCCCGCCCTGCAAACCAGAGGGCTGTGCTCGTGCACGAGAGCCAGAACTCCCCAGATGCTGCTCATGCCTTGAGAGCATGCTCACGGCGCAGGGGCAGCTCTGAGAGGAGCTCGGCACCCCTCTGCCCCGATTCAGGGAAAGCACATTTCATGTTAAACTCACGAGGGACCCCTTGGAAGATCCATCCTGTCGTTCATTAGATTAATTTCTTGCGTGTTTTTTATACGGCGCACCCCAGCGGTTTGAGGACCAGGCCAGGAGGAACCATTTGCATTGCACTTCCACTGGAGTGTTTGCTGCCCTGTGTCTCTGAGGTAAAACCAATCTGGCCACTGAGAGCTGGTGCTATCTAAAAGCCCAGTTCGTTTCAAGGCAGGAAATGCACCGTTCTAACAGGCGGCTCCCTGACCCACGGCACGTCCCTGCAGCTGACTGGGAGAGCTGCTGGGGACCACGCACACCCGCTGAACCCACACCAAAGTTCCACAGGCTGGGTTAGGCCTCTAATTTAAAAAAAAATTAAGCTAAATGATGCTACTTTGCAACTGTTGCAGGCTAAGAGGGCACACACAAGTGGTGAGCGCAGCTCAGCTGATGGGAGGGAGCTCATTATGCTGAAGGAACTTCCTGTTGAATCTGAGCCCCAAGCCATGCTGCAGCTTGAGGAAGGAAGTGGTGGTAGCAACCTTCTCTCATGACTTTCTGCTTGCTTGCCCTCCCTGCACTTCTCCCACCAGATCATTGCCAGTTTTCTCCAGGCTACTTTGAGTTACACGGGGAACCAGCTCGCCACCTTCCAGCTCTCTACTGTCACTCAGGACCAGTTTACCCCTTTGGGCTTGTTTTGTGGGGTTTTCCCCTCTTTTAATCACAGCCGCCCTAAAAGCCACTTCCCCCCACCACAGCAGCCACCCTCTGCAGAGACAGAGATCACAGTCAGCTCCTCAAGGGTGTTTTTCCATGGGAGTATTCCATATCCCATCTCAGCCTCAGTGAGGCTCTCCACCAGCCATGTCACCCCATGAACCAGGGCTTCTCTGGAGCACCACGCAGCAGCGTGCCAGGCTCTTGGCTCTCCTGGCACGCTGCATTGCTGGCTGATGGGTCTCCAGCACTGCTCCCTGGTTTCACAAAGTGCCAGCTGTTTTTGGAGTGGAAAACAAAGCAAGAGCTGAGCCCCTTTAGTTTCCTGAGTCCGTGTGGCTGCATGTGATGCCTGGGAATAATTTTGCCAGCAAAACCCTCGGTCACAGCAATACTATCAGACACACACCACCTAAAATAGAATAGAAAAGAGAATAGTCTCAATCACTTAAAGCAGAGGCCCCATAGCCAGGAAGGGAGTGTGGGGCAGCAGCCCAGACTCTGCTGCTCTCCTCCCTCAGCTCAATAGTGTCATTTAGTGTCATTTACATTTAGTACTGTAAACCCTACACCCAAGTTCAACCCCAGAAGGTTAAGAGGTAGCGCTTCCCAACACATGCAGCTCCTGGCCACCCAGCACAATTCAGCTGACTCCAGAGACCAAACCCAGTATCTCTGCACGCCACAGCACAGCTCTACCTGCACTCCCCAAGCACAGGTTCTCTAGCACTGACTTCAGCGAGCAGAACTTTGAGCACTTCATCCTAATCTACCTGCAGTGGGTTTGCTGGTGGGCCAGCAGCTCTGTTTGCACAGTCCCTTAGCAGAATTGCACCTGCTTGGCTGTGTGACCCAGCAGACCTCTAGGTGGAACATATTGGGATCACCTTGCCTGGAAGCAACCCCATGGCAGCATTAAAATCTAGAAGGATGGAGGAGATTCAGACATCTTCTGGCAATGTGCTGCCATTTCCAGCTGAGCACTGAGAGACAGGACAGAAGGGTTTTGGTCCGGGTGTGAATTTCCAAGGACATCACAAACCAGGAGAGGATATCTGAAACCTGACCCAGCCACAACCAGAAGTTTAATTCTGCCTTTTTACGTTCCTGGTTTGCTCCTGTCTTACTTTGCCAGCGTATGTCTGAGCACTTACAAATTCCAAGCAGTCTGTATTTCCCCCAGATTTACACGCAACTCTGGTCAAAATCTGTCGCTGAATACCAGACTTGAATAATGAGCCTGAGATATTCTATCGCATTTCTGACTCACATGATAGGAAGCAGCACAATGAGACACACACAGAGCCCAGAGCAGAGGTTTCAAACAGCAGCAGCTTTTCTCCTGGCACAGGGCAGGGGCGCCTTGGTTTCTTGAGCAGGTGGGCTACCTGACAAGCAGCAAGCCCCCTTCCTTTTGACTACCAGGCTTTAAATCAGGGCTGCTGGGCAATTCATTAGTGTCTGCTAACTGTTAAACACAGGGAAGTTCAAAAACATGCATATGTTTCCCTCCCTGCCTCCCAGGTGGTCTCTGTTTCAAGCAGCAACCTTTTCACTTCGTGCATGAAGACTTGTAAACTTCCCGTGGCTACACCAGCGGTTCCTAACCAGGTGCCGGCGCCGGAGCCGCAGTCTCTGAAGAGCAGGAAACTCCATATGCTGATCTCCGGCTATGGAGATGCCATTCGTTTCTCCTTGAAAGTTTATTGTCAGAATTACTGAAATGTACACAAATGTCTGTATTTGAAGGTGAAATTTGGTGGAAAAATAAAGATATAATAGGATCCTTTCTTATATAATTTCCTGGTGTGATGTCTGTCTGAAAAATGAAGTGAAATTATATGATGTCAAAAAATCATGTTTCAAAATGATTGACAACATGTGAGTGTTTTGCATTGTGAAATGAGGTGGAAAATTTTAATTGCATGATGGAAGGACATAATATTTATTAGAACCTTGTAACCACACTGGATTTCAGTGGAAAGGACACAATTTTAAATTTTATATTAATACTTCAGGCTAAATCCTAAATGAACATGCAGAAGCAAAATTCCGCCTCAGAATCTGTGAGTAAGTTTTTAATTTCTAATAATAAAATAGCATCTATGGGGTTGGCACATCACCATAGTGACAAAAAGACTCCCTCATTCATGCACTGCTATTCTGATGTGAACAATGTTCAGTGCCCTGCTCCCAGGTCACCAGAGAAATGGTGCTCTGGGCACACGGGGCTTTGATAAAGGTCTGCCAAAGAACTGGGCAGGAAATTCTAGGAAAATCAAAACAAGCTGATAATTCCAAGCCCACTTCCATCTTTACCAGTGACCATGGGCTCACATCCACATCTGAGTGCTAACTAACCCAGGGCCTTGCAGACAGGAGCAGGGAATAAATCCCAGAATCAAAACTGTACCGGAGAAAATCCCAAGTAAACAGCAATGAGTTTAAGGAGAGTCCTGGATGACTGTGTGGTAGGTTCATTACCAGGCTGGCCAGCACAGCACCAGACAGTTTGGAGCTCTCAAAGAAAGTGATCTAGAGAAGGAAAAAACTGAGGTAATTTAAAAACCAGAAATATGTAATTACATGGAGGTAAGTCAAAGCAATCAATCTTAGCTTAGGATGTGCCCCAAATCAGTCTTATGCCAGTAAAGAATCTGGATCAGAAATCTAGGTAAGATTCAGCAATATTAGTTATATTTCCTGTCCCTTCCTCCCACCTCTTGCAAAAGGGACTTGAGGAACTGAGAGATGGCAAAGAAACTTAGTCCTTCCCCTCCTGAATTCTGGCACTTTTCTGAGCCTGCTGATAACATCGGAGGCTGAGGGGAAAGGCAAATGAAATAGGAAACCCTGATTTGGGCCCAAGGTTTGCCAAGCAGCATCCCAGAGAGGTGCAGGAGCACGGCAGCTTTGCCACCAGTGCCTTCAGCAATGCGCTGGATTAACCAGAGGCTTTTTCCAGGAGATCTCTTTCCACATGAGCTTTCCTGACCAGGAAATGACCAGACAGGGCAACTCCTGTGACACATCTCCTCTCACTCATTTGTGCAGCATCAGGTTTGTGTTTGAGGATCTGGATTTAATCTGAAGATATAAGATTGAGCAGTCAGTCCATACTCGAGTTGGATTCCACTCTCCCCAGCCTGCTCAGGACCCTGAACCACCCATGGCAAAGCAAAAAAAAAACCATTCTTAAGTACCAAAGTGGAATACAAAGGCAAGAAAAGCATAATTCTCTGTGAAGGCAGAGTAAGTCATGATGACTGTGGAAAGACAACTTCTAAATATGCTGTAATGGCTCTCACTTAAAAAAATATCTCTGTAACCAAAATAAAAAGCATGGACAATCCACAAGTCCAAAGGAAATTTTGAGAGAAATGCAGCAAACTCAACCAAGCTGAGTCCCTTTCTGTTCATGACTGCATTATAAATGACTGTGTGGAGTTGAAGAGAACAGTTAAAATTATATCCATCAAGCCTAAATGAAGCAGTAGGGTGGGGGAAGCATGGAAAGCTGCATAGGGGAAACAAAAAGGCCAGCTTCAAATTCTGTCAGAGGCTCAGGATAACAGTAATTCACAGAAATTTGGGCTAGGACATAAATCTCAGCATTGGAATCCTAAAGGGTCATGGAACGGTCTGCAGCTAGTCAAGCAGAAGAGGTCAGAAATTAAAATGGTTAGCAATGAGTAGTAAGAAACCTCAGGTCCTTAAAGAAGTGTTCGAAATGGATATTTATGCTCCTTGCACAGGAAGGAAGAGATTTTTCTCTTCTCTATCAAATTAGCTTTGACTGAGTACTGGGAACAAAATATGCTCCTGAATATTCTCACCAGCTTTTGAAAGGCTTCTCTTTTGTCTGTACACCTCCACCAAGCAAACCATCCTGCAGAAAAGTTTTGCCCACACCCCAGGTATGCTCCCAGAGAGAGGGGTTTGCTCATCCCTGCGTGAGAAGCGCTTGTGTGCCTTTTTCCATACTAGGGCAGAAAACAGCAAGGAAAGGTTTATCCCACTGAGCAAGGGGTTTCCCAGAACTCCCGTCCTGGGCAGGCTGGCAACACCCGGTGTCTAACCCGTGACAGATTAACCTGGTCCGCCTGACACGTGTGCAGAAGGTCCTGTCACACCCTCAGCAGCCCTGCTGCTGTCCCAGGGAGGAGGGGATCCTCCTGCATGTTGCCAAGCACTGCAACAACCCCAACCTCCAACCTGACTTGTGCTCATTCCCTGATGTGTTGCCCAAAGTCCAAACTGTCGGAGCCAAACCCAAATGCCTGCGGAATCTGAACAATGGAATAAGGGAAAAAAAAAAAAGTTGTAGAAACGTACTAGGTATTTCTGAATAACAAGGAGCTGAGGAAATGACAATCTGCTTGCCATTATTCCATGAGGAGGAGGAAGAAAGCCAAATCAATTATTAATTTCAAGTCACTCAGGCAGCACTCCATCAGGCTCTTTTATAGGTCAGAAATGTTACCGGGTAAACACGGCTCGGAAACAAATTCCTGCTCTGCCCTCAAACCAGGAGCAATTATGGATGTGCCTGGGAAGCCCCACACCCTGGAAGTCTCCACAGTGCACACTCACCCCCTTGCCCTGCTCAGCCCTGCCCCTGGTATCTGCCAAGGTTTGCAATTCCCCAGATTCTTGGGTCGGCTCTTTCTTCCCTCCCCTTCATGTACTCATACATTTTTTTGCAATCTGGGATCTTCACTGAGGGCATTAAGTCCACCACTTAATCAGAGAGAGATTTTTGGAAGGAGCCTGGAGCAACTCAGCAGTAAAGACTGCGCTTTCTGCAGATTACTGCTCCCCAAATTGCTCTTTGCTCTAGCCATTATAAAGTGATAGAAAGTGTTTGCATCCTATACTTGAATATTAATTAAACATTTTTTAATAACACTACATGAAACACCTGTGTCCTTGCATACACCAGAGAAAATTATTGCAATAGGATGAAATAAAATATCGGGGGTCCTTCAAACCTTAAACCACCAAAGAGCGATCTCCTTCCTCCCACCTGTTTGTATTGTTCAGTTTTTCTGCACAGAAAATAAATAACCATCTCTGTACAAGCAACTACGGAGCACATAAGAGCATCACAAAGTAATTATGAGTTTATGACATCATCTTAATATTACAAGGGAGAGACTGAAAGACCCAGGAGAAACTCCAGATTTCCCTTTTGGGAAAATGTTAATGGATGCTTACAATCTGTTTTCCTTTGTTTGGATGTTACAACCAATAATACACTTTTATGTCTATAAATAAAGACTAAAGTTGAATAAATCCAACAAGCTCCTGAGCCTGCGGCTCTGAAACTTGATTCACATTCACGGTAAAGATTTATGAGTCACTTGCAGAGAATAAGTTGAAGCTGCAATATTTGGAGTGAAATTATTCAAAAGAGTGATTATTTTGGGAATGATTATGCATGCACACCTGATCAGGGTGTCACCTGGGCCCCCTTGTCCTACATGATGAAATGTGGCAATTTTTCTGCATTTCTCTTTGCTTGCACAAAAGAAGAGCATGTAAGAGCAATCAAGCTGTTTATTTTTACACACACTTGATCATCTTGTGGGTATATTTTCCCTTTCACTTAGATCACAGGACGTGTTCTTTAAACTATTCACATGAATATACTAAATTTACTGACGACTGCAAAGCAAAGCAATAAAACTGGTTGCTGTTCTTTGTGTGTGGGTGTATATATATTTATATTTTTATAGATATATGCATGTATGCATGTATATGTGAACCAAAATACTTTTGTATTTGGGATACCAAGTTAAGCACTCAAACTTTGGGAGAAGCAGGCAGCAGTAGCTGTTCCTGCTGCGTTCCTGCACAGAGGGAAGAGGGACCTGATTTTTTTTCTCTCTCTTGCAAGAATTTATCCTTCACCTTCACCCAGTGTGTGCAGCCAACAGCTGTGGAGGACCACAGGTACCACCAGATGAGGCCAGGGAGCATGAGGGTGACAGAAAGTATCCCTGCCTGAGGTCTTTGGCTTGAATCTCTGTCCTGCGATGTGGGTTTTCACATCTAGATAATTGAAGGGGTTTAAATTATTTTGTCCAAATGAAATAAGCTTTGTAAAGTATAAATGGAGAAAAAAAACAGTTGAAAAATACACTCTCGTTTATAATCTTTCTCTGCTTGGAGAATGAGATCACTCTACAGCCATCTGAAAGATTTTCAGGAGCCTCCTTTTATAAAATTTTTGTGGCAAAGTCTCAGAAACCTCATCGTTAGTCATTTCACTCTCTCCATATTCTTCCTGATAAGATGTTTTTCTCATGTGCAACATATGTTTCTCCCTTTTTAGTCCTAAAAAGTTTTTGCTTTGTTCAGGCAATTCAAAGTTGATATAAACTTTCTCCTTGATCTCATAGTGACTTGGCCTGAAACAAACTCCCCAAAGGCCTCCAAAACGTGAACAGGTTCAGGTCAAGCTCCAGATTTGGTGTCGGGTGCTTTTCCCTGGAACTGGCTGAGCACACATTCCAGTGGTTTCTCCCTTCTCTGCCCAGACTCCCAAACCAAAAAGGACATCTCCCCTCCCAGCTCTTGTGTCCTTTCCAGAGAGCTGCTATACAGGACCAAATTTAGAAACTTTATAGCTGCACTCTCAAAACCCTGGTGAGGAGGGAGCCAGGCAGGTAATTGCCCTTTTCCAGATGCCTCCTGTTTCAAAAAGGCAGGCTGTGCTCTGCAGGTACGTGGGTAGCCCTGCCAAGCACCTCTGGAAGTTCAGCCCACTCTTTCTTTTGCATAAAAGATCCTCCCACTCTTTCCATTACATCCTCACCCGTTCCTTTATTACTGCTAATCCAGCATCAACTTATTCTTGCAAGAAAAAGAATGAATCCAAATCCAACTGCAACTGCCTCTAACCCGCAGTTTGTCTGCAATAAGAACACAAATGTAGGTGTGAATTTTGCAGAAGACGCTCGTCTTTATGGCTGTTCAGGATTGGAATGGATCCCAGCCCTGGGATGAGTCATGGTCACTCTGCTCAGCAGTGACCACAGAGCTCCAAGGCCCATGGACTCCCTGGGATGTGCAGATGGCTGCATTGTCCAAGCCACTGTCCTTTCCTTCAAAAGAAATTACGAGGAACCAAAAATATTTGCAATTTCAGGTGAAGTTCATTAAGCAACTGGGAAAACAGCTCTGAAACATTCAGAAAGCTCAAAATGTTTCTTGAAGACACTTTCAAGAAGCAGTGGTTCAACTTTGCATTTTGAAATAATCTTTTTTGTTAAGAAATTTGACTGTATTAAATAACAAGAGATTAACAAATGAAACCAAACCCTTTCATTCAGGTGAATACAAATCTTTCCTCCTGTTTCACTGAGGAAACAGAGGATTGGGTGGGTTTTGCCACAATGGTTATTCTAAGCCTGATTTTGTTTTCCCCCCAGTTTGGCCAGTGAGCAAACCCTTGTGCTCTTTGCCCTTTGCTGGGCACAGTGGCATTTTCTCTTTGTATGTAAACGCCTCCAGAGAGAGCAAAGCTCTCCTACTGGTCTCTCCTCCTACTCCCAGCACCATCACTAATTTAGCATCAAGCCCCTACAGGAAACTAAGGGCACGTACAGAATCCAACCAAAATCTTTCCTCCTGGTCCCCGTGCTGCCTCTGTACCCCTACACTCCCCGATCCTGAGTGGTTCTGCAGCTCTCCCTGTGGCTCTGGGCTGGCTCCTCTTGCTCCTGCATGGCCTGTGCAGGGAAGCAGGCTCCTCGTGCCCTGTCTTTCTGGTGCAGGATTGGATGGACAGTTATAATTCAGCCCCAGGGTGGCACCTTGCAGCAAAGCACACTACAGTAATTATCAGCCTCTGCAGTGTTGTTTGGGGGATTACCATCCCAGGGTTATTTTATAACATCCTTACAGGTTAATGGTGATACTGCTGCCTTCAGTGGACAGACTTTGCCACGGGTTCAGACCCATGGCAGCCCGCTCCGCTCAGGAGACTGGCGCAATAAAAATAAAAGAATCATTTCTAGTAAGTTCTGACTCTGATTAAAAAACAATCTTTATGAAATAGATGCTAATAAAATTGCTTTCCTAATTACCCAGAGCTTGTTCATTTCCCAGCAAATATAATAAAACAGAGTTACTTGGCTCTGATTCACAAAACCTGAACCCAAGCTCATTATTAAGGCATTTAGCAGTGAAAAAGCATGTGTGCATAAGATGCTGTCCCGTCAAGCAGAATGCAAGAAATCTTTTGAAGTTAGACCTTTGAAGTCTCAAGTTATTGCTGCTTTTTTTTTTTTCCTTAACGCAGGTATTTCAACAAGAGAAAATCTCTCTGTGTTATTTACACAGATGGAACAGGGCACCCTATTATACCACTGTATTCAGTGGAGATTTCAGTTAGAAGCAGAAAGTCTTAATTTGAAGAAATATTTAGAGCTGGTGCATAGCACTTCTTAATCTGTGGAACCATTACAAGGCTGCGAGACTTTTACATAATAGAATAGACCAGCCAATGTCCCAGGGCTATTATTGCTATGACTTGTAACACGCTGAAATCTCTTTCATCTGCCTAACCTGGGATTTTGATGATTGTAAATGCATGAGTATGTTTCAGTTTAGGGGGTTATGTTTATGTTTTATTTATTTTTGTTTATGTTTCTGCTCTCTTCAAAACTTCCTCCAATTTCTGGATGCACAAAGGTTCTTCCCAGCTCTCCAGCTTTCCTTCCCTCTGCCAGAAGTCCCCTTGACACCGAGGGACTCTGACTCCCACGGCGACTGCAGGCGCCTATTTTTATGAATCAAAGAACTGGGACAGGACAGAGTGGGACACCAGCTTCCTCACTGCAGGAAGCACATGGAGGAGAGACTGCTGACACACAAGCTGCACTGGTGCTGGTGCAGACACAGGATCAGAGTTCCCAAATCACACAGGGGCTGGTGTCACTTGTGTGCAAATCCATCCCATCATTTTGCACTCCAAGGCAACGGTGCCTTTATTTGAGTTTACTTTTTTATCTACTTATAAATACCTCTTTTCCTCACAAAATACGTATGACAGACCCAGCTAGGGCAGGTGTACTCGAGGTCAAACCTGGATAAAATCTAATAGTAATGAAAGCATTTTAAAAATAGGATGAGACTTTATGAAGTCCTGGGCTGCTTCTCTGCTTCGTGGCAAGAAACCATGACACCCAAACCCTTCCCAGCAGTTTTCCATGAAGGTACCCTTGTATTTCCCATTTTGAGCAAGCTGGATAAGGTGGCCCATGTAGCTGAGGGACACCCAGGAGCTCACAATCTCATCCCACCTGATCCCTCTATGCCTTGGGTTCCTCACAACAAAGTGGAAATACTTCCCTGCTGTGCAAGCCAGCTGGGAAGCTCAAAAAGCAAACATTCATAGCTCTGATAGGCAGTGCTCCTCTGGAATGAAAAATGCTCAGGGAAGGGCTTCCACAAGGAACCTACAGGACCACAGGGATGTCAGCGGGAGCAGAGCTGAGCCAGCCTGAGGGCACACGGTGCAGTGTCATGCTGGAGCCAGGGAAGGGTCACCTTCATCCCCTCCTGCACTTGGAGGATGATTTTGCACCCTCCAGGCTCTGACAGTGGCAACTCAGAGAAATTCATCCTAAAGGTACTACAAAGTATCTGGGATTTTTGCACGTGGTGGAGCACTCACTCCCTCTCCAGCAGGTGCACTGAGGAGGAGCCTGTGTCTGCCTGGTGAGGACACAAACCTCTTACAGACCATCCTGGCAGTCAGACTCATTTCACTGAGGAAGGGAAAGAGGAGCAAAATTATTTTCCATAGACCAAAACAATCCTGAATCCACTCAACACTCCCCTATAGCCACAACTGCATAAAATTAGCCATGCTGAAGATACTCATATGCCATACAACTAACAAATTAACATTCTTCTGGTTTCTTTCAGATCTTCACAGCCTTCAGCTGTAAAACAAAAAAGCCTTTTGGAAAGAGCTCTCAGCCTACGGAAAGGAAGTCCCATTGCTGAGCTGAACTGCTTCTCCTTGAAAGGAGTGAGTCTCCACACCCTGGGAAGTGGCTGCTAGACCAGAGCTTTCATCAGCTAATCTCCTGGTGGTGCATGAGCCACAAAATAATCCTGCTCCCTCTCCATGGCTCTACAGGTTCCACTAAGCTAGCCAGGGGGAAAAGAAACACTAAAAACTTCTTTCAGTCAGTGGATTAAGCAGCTATGACTCAGAATTCACATTGGAGATGATATGTGAAGTGAGAAGGTTCCATTTTTACATCGTCTCTTTCTTAACCTTAACCACCCCAGGGCTCAGCTCAAACAGCTCCCCCATCCCTCCCTCCTTTCTGGGGGCAGCTGCCATAATTCCACCCAGGAGGATGTGCCATGGAGAAAGTTTCTGTAGCTCCACTTCAGATTGCTTTGGGTTGTTTTTGGGTTTTTTTTTGTGGTGGTAAGTTAGATCCTTAACATTATCTTAATGCACTCTTTATGGTTTAATTTCCCCTTTTGTGGTGCTGTTTTCCTCAATAAGACTCTTAAATTGAAATCAGATTTCCTCTGAAGGAGCCAGCCTGATTTTCTTCGAAAGCCCAGTACAATACAGTCATTCCGCTGAGACTGACAATTTTATTATGGCTGCATTTCCTTTTTGCCTACAAAATGTTTGTTTTATAAATAGGCCTTTTTAATTTAATGTAATTTTTTTTTTTTGTACAACAGCAGAAACAGTCAAAAAACACACAATGCAGCTACAAAATTTTGGTTTTGTTATACACGCCTTCCTCAATTTACTCTCTGTCGGCTGGGGAGGGGAAATCAACTTTTTACCCAAGGCAAAATATATGTAAAATTCCAATCCGAAGTGAAGCTCAGCTCTCCTGTATTCAAGTTATATAGCCCTGAAGATGTGGTCTTGTAATTAAAAATTGGGGGGGAGGGAGGGGGGAAGGAGGTGGAAACAACTACGAACAAAAACCCAATGTCTTTTAATGAATGAGACAACTACAAGCAGAAACATGATGTGAGGACTGTGGAAAATAATCAAGCGACAATCACTTTGACAATTTTTACATCACTCAGCATTTAACAAGGAGGGGTTTGTCATGCTTGATTTTAGGCGCTGGTCCCACATGTCTGGATCTAGTCCCTTCATAAACCAGGGTGGAAAGGGCAAGGAGGAGAGGGAAAGGTTTATACCCTGGGTGCAGCCCAAAACAGCCTTGGGACGCAGCCGAGTGTGTCCTTGGCCTCAGGGGCTAAAAGTGCTGGTTAAATCAGGAGCTTTCAGGATCTGCAGCATGGACTACACCTCCACCAGAATTTTTATTTCCCCTACACCTCTAAACAATTGAATGGCACATCCACCCCAACAGCACTCAAAGAAGAAATTTAAAAATTTTCCTGATACACAGAGCTAGATTACTTTTTATATTTTTGTAGTTGCCAGTGATTGGTCTGAACTGCTCCACAATGGTTTAAATCCCAGTAACAGGTTTCATATGGTCGCTATAACATCTCAGTGTATTAATTAGTTTTCAAGACCCCCAAGCAATAAAAATGTAGCCATTCAAGGTCACAGTTTGACTTACTTACAATTGATGTATAACTTGGCAAACTCTGCATTCAGCTACTTCGTACAATAGAAAATATATTGTCATTCAGGTTAACAAAAGACTCTTTTCTTTGCCACCTCACTACAATGGCCCTGCAAATGAACATCGCCTGAATAAAATCCTAACCACATTTTCACTCTCATTAACCACAGTAGGGTATCACACAATTTGCCTGGCTCCTACTTAGACCACTGTGCACCATTTTACTAGCAGCAGTTTGATGGGTTTTATGGCAGGTGATATATGGAGTGGGAGTTTCGGGAGTCGTAAACAGAAGCCACAGTGTATCACAATGTGGTTTAGGGATATAATGACTGTGTTGTAAAGCAAAGGATGACAATACTGCACTAGGCTTGAGGTAGTGAACCAATAGACCAAACAGCTCAACATAATTCAAGCTACAAACAGAGCATCCTAGGTGTGTGCTGGCCTTCCTATATCTTTCATTAATTACCCCTGATGAATTTGAATAAGAACCACTAAAACTGAAATAAATCTGCAGCCAAGAGAAAAATTATAGAGTTTCTCCTTGTATTTCTTAGAAGAACTTGCTCTCCCCCAGTGCATACACAGACCCCATATTACCAGTTCTTAACCAGCCTTTTGTCTCTCCAGCACGACCGTCCCCTTGGCTGCTGGGGCTGCCACTGCTCATTAACACACCAGAACAAATACTGGCTTGGGACCCCTCTGCTCACGTGCAGGGGGCAGGTGCTGCTCTCAGCTGAGGCTGCAAAAGCCGGGCTGGACACCACCTCACCCCGCAAATATTTTGTTCATTTTTATTCCTGTTCTCAAGTCAGACAATGCTCTTCTTTTTCCATGGGGCACTGCAGCCTTCTTCCAGCCCTACAGATACCCCTCATTCCCATGCAGGTTGGGTGATTTTTTAGGGTGAACCATTTGGCACTGGTTGATCCCACTGTGAGGTGTTTGGTTTGGGATTTCGGCAGCGATCCTGTAGTGGTCAATCCCTGCAATTCCTGCAAAGGTGGGGTGCTGGGTTTTGGGTTTTTTTGTTACTGATATTGGCTAATTATGGCACAGAATAAGAAAATCGGCTGCCTGGTTCCCAAGGCTGTGTCATTAGCCACATTGTGATAGATTGGTGTCAGTGACAGAGCTCTCTCCCAGCATTCTAAACCTGCTCAGCCGCATTTAAGCTAAATAATAATACTTAGCACATATAGTGCTTTGCATATTCAAAGCGCTGTACAAACATCAATTAATTAATCCTCATAACATCCCTGTGAGGTAGGTAAGTATTATCTCAGTTTTACAGATGGTGAAACAGACACAGAGAGGTTAAGTAAAATGAAAAATTAAGGTGGAGGTGTGCTGGTTAATTTGGAATTGCACTTTGTGCTGTTTGAAAAATTAGAAGGTGCTGTACCAGATCTCCATTATTCTGCCAGAGAAAGCAACATTTTGATGTGCTGACTCCCCTGGTAGGAGCCATCGCCTCTGTCAAGCACCTTGAAGCTCAACCTTCATGTTCTCTGGCTGGGGAGCATACATACAAATAAATCCGCCTAAATTTACCCCTCTCTTACAGTAAAATAGAGGTAGATTTATCTCCTACTTCCAAACATCATCCAAACCTTTCAGAGAAGATTTTGAGGTAAAGAGCTTATTTTCGTAAAACTACAAAGAAGGAGTTGAGGAATGACCAGCTGAAAGGCCCAGTAATAACAACAAAAGCTCCAGCTAATTGTCCTTTTCTCATATCATCTGTATTGTCCAGCCACAAACAAGCACCAGGGAGGAGTAGACCTCTTCACATCACACAGAAAGGTGTCTCCAACCCAATAACCCCGGTGGATACGCCTTACCTCTGAAAAGAAAAAAATGCCAAGTGCAGGATACACATCAGCTCAAGGGAATCACCCAGAATCATTAAATAAATAACCAGGAGTTCACATTTGTTTTCCTGTAGCTTAAGCACTTTCAGTATTCAAAGGAAGAGCCATCAATGACAGCCAAGTCCAACATTTTACTACCCAAACCCAAACCTATGTACTACTGCCTGCTGCTGTGTACCTGCCCTGTTATCCTGTGCTTGTAATTTTAACAAAGACCTCTCCCCATCCATTTGACATCCAGCACTCCCTCAACGCGCGGACTCTGTGGGAAGTAGGGAAAGCGTAAAATGGACGTTAAGTGGATTTGGGGGCAGGGGGAGATGGAGTAGGTGTTTGCTCCATCTACCCTGTGCATTAACCTGCACGAGCAGCAAAGAGGGAACGGCTGCCAGGACGGCAGCTGCGCAGAAAAGAAACCAGAGGATCGGGGGCCGTGGATCACAAGCTGAACGCTCGGCGACAATGGCGTGCAGCTGAGAAAAAGGCAAATGCCACACTGCGGTGTTTAAACAGAAGTAAAGTCTGCAAGACTCATAAAGCAAAGCTTGCACTTTGCTGAGTGCCAGGGAGGCCTCACCCGGGGCATTGTGTTCTCCTGCAGGCACCGTGTTTCTCCAAAGGCATGGCCCAATTGGAGAGAGTTCAGAGGAGCAGGGGGGAGAACAATCAGAGGTCTAAAAACCATGACTTGTGAGGAAAGATTGAACACAGTGGGGTTGTTTGCTCTAAAGAGGAGACTGAGGGGAGACACGATAACAGTCTTCCAGTGTATAAAAGGCTGCAGCAAAGAGGAAGGGAACAATCTGTTTTCCATGACCAAAAGGACAAGAAAAAGCTGGCAGGCAAGAAGATTTGAGTCAAATATTAGGAAAAGTCTTTCCAACAGCAAGAACAGTGAAGCTCTAGAAGAGACTGGCAAGAACCACATGGAATTTTCTTGGGAGAGGTGCAAGAGGTGTTGCCTTAGCATGGAGGGATATGCACAATGGCCTTCCCCAAGACCCCTTCCCACTCGGTGTCCTTTGTTGGGTGTCAGAAAGAAGAGGCGCTCAAAGAGAGCTGCTTCTGCTGCCATGGTGACCAGTTAGCCTGGTCAGCCCATGGCTCAGCCAGACTCTGTTCAGCCAGGCCACGACCACTTTAGTTATTACTGGAACAATTTGGGAAGAGCTGTGCTGATGTTTCAGCTAGATAATGGCATTGGTTGTGTGACACTCCTGTAACCAACCCTATCCTTCCTCCTCACCTTGTACTCTCGTGATCACTCACTGTCAGAGTTGGGGGATTTCAGTAGCCAGCATGGCCTCAGGCAGGTTCAACTTGCAGCCAGTAGTGTGGCTGTCAGGGGCCCTGAAGGATGGTAAGTGAGGTTAGAGATGGCCTTTCTCACCCAAGGAGCCCCAGAAACCTGCAGCTAGTCAGTAGTGCATATCTCATGGGTAAAAATGTACAAAAATATCTGCTCTTTTCAATATCTTCCTCCTCCCTCAGCTTCCTTCAGTAGTTCTTTCAGTTACATCTTTTCTTCCCCCTGTTGGCTTCTTTTCACAATCCTTTTTGAACAAAAAGTATGTCCAGTGCACTTGGAGTCACAGTTGCAAACATGGGATCTTTAACTGGGAACAAAACAGGAGAAAGGAATCTGCCAGCCTTGGCAGATGTTGGATATTTTATCTGGCTTATATTTAAAATGCTGCTCTGAACATCCCTTCTGACACAAAAAGGGGATTTTTCTGAAATTGTTTGGAGGTTGCTGATCTTTCAGTGCCTGCAGAGACTGCTGGCTTTTGGAAGCAGAAGCCTGATCCTAAGAGAACCAAAAATGTAAAGGAACTCCCCTCTCTGCTGGCTACCAACTCTTGCAGGGCAACCACATGACTGGAAAACTTCTCAGATCATCCCAAGCTGAAGAGCTATCATTAAAACTATGATTCACTTAAAAATATGAAGGCAGGTTTCTTCTACAGTTTTCAGTGCTTACAGTGAAAAACAAAATACGCAATGCAAACACTAAGCTCTCTTTCTGCATAAATGTTTTATGGTTCTGAATAAAACAACCCATTCCATGCGCTATCTGAAAGAAACATTTGGCAGCTTCTCCTGAGGTTCTTCCTTTTACAGCGTTATTTTGGACACGTTGCACCTCTCCTCCTGTTGGCTCTTGCATGTGATACAAGGTTCTCCCTTCTTTTCAGATGCCTGTAATTTTAGAAGATTGGAATTGTTCAAGATAAGATGTCCTTTACCCTGGTTTGAGCTAAAGGCCAGCTGTTGGAGTCTTCCAACAAGAACAGGGATCCTGCTCCTGAAAATCTGTCTCACAATATCCTTCAAATATACACAGCACCTTCAAATCCTGCTGTGTGGGGCCCATATCTTGGAAGATGGGAGGCAACATTTCCTCCAGGTGATTTTACCCATAGGCAAGCTGAGACAGTCCAGAATCTGGGAGCAGCACAAGGGTGCCCTTCCCTCCTGACTCCTGCAGAAACAGACTGCCCTCTGATTTAAATGAACAAAAAAATGAACAGGAGTTAATTAATTTGCTGCAATATTGATATGACAGAATGAAAGCAGCATGTGAACGACAAAGGGAAACTCACTGTCATTCACCAGCTAAACAAGGGACTGAGTAGTTAATAAAGGCTTATTCAGTAAACCCCAGCATTTCTCTGATGTTAGACAACCTGCATAAAAGACAAAGACAGCATTCGATGGTGATATTTCCAACAAACCAATTTAGAGGTGATAAAAAAGAGCAGTAAAATTCCTATGTAGCAAAAATGAATGCAAGAGTCAAAAACCCCACAAACCTCTGAGAGTAACTACAGATAGACACCACGTACACACATGATATGCCACAGCCTGCAGGTAAAGACCATTTCTTTGAAGCTTTTAGTTCAAAAGACCTGAGTTCAGGTAAGCAGCAAAAAAATTCAACTCAAACCTCACCTACTCTGCTTTGTCTCTATCTAATATTAATCTGGTCCACCCAGAGATTCTTTCACTTCACATTGTTAATTTTATTTCTTGCATGTGCAGTGTTCCTATCTCCTGTGACTGGACCTTGACACAGCCATCACACAAAAAAAACTAGAATAATTTCATAATAGCACCAGGGAAACTCAGTTATTGCTAAATTAACTCACACCCTGAAATGTGACAAACACCTTTCAACAGAAAAAATGCTGTAATTCTGACTGAATTCATTAGGGGGAAAAAACCCCAACAAACTCTGAAGTGAAATAAAGGGTTGTCACAGTTTTGCCCTACATCATTTCCATGACAGGGCAGAGAAACAGCTTCTCCATAGGCTTTGTTTCTTGGCTGACATGAGCTAAAACACACCCAGTATTTATTGTCACAGGCAATGGTGGTCACAGGCAGTGGAGGAAGCAGCTGAAATCTTCTGGTGGCTTGACCTTGCCTCTGGGAAGAGTGACTTCACCTGCTTTGGGATAACCAAGGAGTTTGGACCACATTTGGCTTTTTTCTGCTCATAGAGAAAGGAGAGAGTAAAGGAAAAGGGACAGACAGAGGTGATAGAGCTTTTGGGGGCTCCAAGCCAAATGCAAACCTCTCTACAAACATAAACCAGCAGAGCAGTTTACATCCATGAAAACGATATGCTTTACTGAGCACTGAAAAACAAAAGTGGGATGCAATATTGCAGCTGTTTTCAAACTTAGCAGGTATGTTTAGCTTGAAACACAAATTCCCACTCACCATACACATCAAGGCAGAAAAGAAGAACTCTCTTTATCCTATAGCTTGTGATGGCTTGCTCTAGACAGGAGCAAAGACAAGAGGCCAGTTGTGGTTTCTCCAAGCTCTGCAACTGAGGGACACTCGGGAGCACAAAGTTCAGACGTTTGTGCAGTGCTGGAGAGATCAAACGCATATCATCATAAACTGGCCTCTCCTTCCCCAGCCAGCTTGGTCATATTCCCTTTAAGACACTTATTTTTCATTATTTCTTCAACTCCCATGTCCCATCATGTTTGTTTTAATTTCTTTCTGCAGACATTTTTACGGTTACCTTATGGAACCGCTTCCTGCAAGAAGGGCCTTTGCCTTTCTTCACCAAAGGAAAATTGCCTGGGATTCCACAATTGGATATCACCAATGAACATGGCTAGGAAGGAGAGAAGCCTGCAAGGCACTCTCAAGCCTGTAGCAGAGTCCAGGCAATGCCCACAGCCAAGCACTCAGCCCTGCAAAGTGCTGAGCCCCGACTGGGCACCTCCTGGAAACAGGGACAAATTTGTCATCAGCTTGGGCAGGGCTGAAATCGCAGCCGTCCAAAATGCACTGGCTCATTCATAACGTGCTCTGGTAACGACCATGGAGAAAAGGAGAGCAGTATTTTGAATCTAATAGAAAACCACACATGGACTGTTACATCAGGACTCTCATGCAGCACCAGCTACAAAGAGATGCTCTGCTCCTCACACACAGTGATAGGATCCCTGAATATTGTCACACTGCCTTTGTGGGAGGGACTCCTCTTGCCATTTGAGGACCTTCTCTTTACATTTGGCACCGGCTGCCATTAACATTGATTATGGTTTCATGCACACTCCATAGGAGGAAATCTCCTTCATGAAAAGCATTATTTGCTACACCACCCCCCCACCCCAAAAAAAAAAAAAAAAGAAGAAGAATTCTGGGTAGATATGTTATGTACCCAGTTCTCAAATTCACTCAGAACAGAAAGATGATGCCTTTGCCACTTTTTGACATGGACCTGAACTTGGTATTCTGAACAGGACTATGCAGAATTGAATTACATTTCATCTCCTTCAGCAATCCATCTTTTCCATTTCTGTTCATTTGCTGTAGCTGCAGAAGTATTGAGTGCTGCAAGATATACTTAGTTTTCCAAACCATGCAAGTCATTATGAATGGCCTTGTGTCCAGGTAAAGGTTAAGGAGGTCCTTTGTTGTTCTAGTTTAACTTGTCCCTGACACTGCAGCCTAATCATTCCACATAATAACAGTCCTGATACACAGGCCTGAGTCAAAGTCACAAGTCAATAAATCCATTCCTTCCTCCCTTTCAGGCAAAGTGTTGAATAGCACTGAGTGTGCAGTGTCACAAAACCCTGCAGTCTATCACATCAAGGTCGTCTGGTATACAGTGTGAAAAACTTTCTTTCTTTAAGTGCCTCACACATTCAGGAGGAGCCGATGTGGTGTAAGGACTAACAAGTACGCTCTGGATCGTTTGGAGGAGATTAAAATAGGGGCCTGACATCAGAATAGTTTTAGTTACACTTGCCTAATCTTCTGGCTGTTGTTGCTCTGAATTTGTAGGGCCCGGGGGAGGCTGAGCCACTCGCAAGGAGCCCAGCAGGTCAAGGCTTCCTTCTCTATCCAGACTCCTTGGATGTGCAAAGACAAGTCATAGCTGAAGGCTGTTAGATTTTATTTGCTGAGGTTCACTGTGCATTTGAAGTCTATTCTAATGGTCTAATCCTGGCAATGTGAATTGTTTGCCCCTGAGAAAAGCGACACAGCACCACGTACTGAATCATCTCTTCACCTTTAGCTAAAAAAGCCAAACCCCAGAACCAAAACAACCACCCAAACCCTTAGGTGGTGGGTCTCTGGAAGAACACAAGCCTGAGTTACAGTTTGTTTACTTTGTTAAGGGACTTATAGCTCTTCCAGGTTCATAAATTCTTGTGGTGGACTAGGAGAGTGAGTGTAAATTAACTTGAGTAATAGGACTATGTGCACTTTCCAATTGTCTAATGCATTTCCCAAAGGAAAAACAGTCAGGCTTTCCAACTACCTTTTTTTCTTATTATTCCTTAATTAGTGGGTGCACTTGGTGTATAACAAGAGTGGGCTTTTTAGAAACACCTAGCTGAAGGTGCTGTGGATGTTCCTTCACTCTTCTCTGCCTTCTACCTTGCTTCCATTCCACTACACATTTCCTGCTCCAGACACTTGTGCTTTTCTTTTCCATACTGTGCACGGCTTTTATGATATTGCCAAAGGTCCACTAAGGATGTTAGAAAGAAATTATTAAAGCCCTTTTTACATTTGCTCAAAGGAAGACTCTGAACCCTGGACTCCGGCAGTGAAAGGCTAATGCACTCACTCACAGCTCCATCCCACTCCCCTTTCATCTATCATTTCAACCTGTTTGCAGTGTCAGGGAAAACTGAGGATACCGCATCCCAGCGGATTCAGGGAAGCAAAGGGCTACTAGAAGTCATAGATACCTGGCTTTCTGAACAAAAAACAACAGCTTTTTGTTGTTTTTTCCAGGAGCTGAGGCGGCACTGCCAGGGAAAAGTCCACTGTCCTCTGAAGCTGTAGCTCAGCTGCTGATGTGCCGTTCAGAAAAAGTTGTCCCAGGCTCCATCCATGAAACAGTCAAGGTGCTATAAGCTCAACTAATTCCCACCCAGGAACTCAGCACGTGTTCACCTGTTTTGGCTATTTATCCAAAGAGCAGAGGAGCAGGAAAGGGCTGGGAGCTCCCATCAGGACCCTTGCCATTGTAGTTTGAGATGGGATTTACAAGGAATGCTGCAAAATGCACTCGCCCTGCTCTGGAATCCAGAAACCATCTGTGCAAGTAAAACTTTCAGAACAATTGCAAACAATGGAGAATAAAAAGTGTGGAATTATAATCTGCTAAATGCAATCACCGTTTTTTTATGTATCCAGCCTTTGAAGTAAGTTGTAATTGTTCTCAACTTGCATGTAACTTGTAGTCTGTGCTTCTGAAGGCAAAGATCAAGAGTTTATATCCGTATTTATTACAACCAGTCATAATTATCCCAAAGAAAGCAAAGTAAATCCTTTCCAACAAACACAAGAGCTGAGCTCTCACATTATTGAATTATTATGGATGTTTTATGTTATACCTGAGAGAATGTGAGTGGAGCACACTCGACTGTCTCTCCTCTCAGCAGAGGAGGTTCAATAGAGCAACAAAATATTGGAGCCATTACGGAGTTACCATCCTGCCTCAGAAAGGAAACAGTATAAATGGAGCCAGCGTGGTGCCTGCGAGGCCATTTGTCATGCTCTTGTAACTGGTGTGGTACATACCCATTATATATTGCATCCTGTTGGATGTGACACTTCTTGCAGTTGCAGAACTCTCAGGATTCAAGCCTCACTTTTTGATTTACACCAGCCTATCTTCATTTTTACAGATTCCTCTGCCATGGTTGGGTGACTGCTCTGGCTGCACGCTTTATAACGGGAAGAGCATTTGAAATGCATTTCCTTAAGAGCTTTGAAGCCTCCCACTCTGCATGCAGACTGCAGGCAAGGTACCGCAGGTAGACTGCGAGTTCAGCCAGAGGGAAATGGAGTGGCAAACTAAACGAGGTGTCAGTGTGCCCCCCACCCCTGCTGCCCCAGCACGGATACTCGTCTGTGCACACATTTAATCACGGGCTTTGTTGCTGGCTTTTGGGAAGGTAACATGCTGAAGATCAAAAAGCAAATATTGAGACCACCTATTTTAATGGCTCTGGGGAGAACATCTGGAGAGACAAGTTTTATGAGTCTGTTGGCTCGTGTCCTTTTGAAATGTTTTCAGTGCTAAATGATGTACTTCTCTCACATTTTACTTCCACTGAGACAAGCTGCTCGGTGGCATACTGGGATGCTATGCCACAAATATACTCGTTCTGCTGTCACCCAAATATCACTTCCCAAAAGTGCCTACAACTGACTTCAGAAAATTCATGGAGTTAACTTCTAGAGTGGGAAAGTTTTGCCAGCATCATCTCCTGCTGCTGCATTTTTCTGTTGCTACCACGCCATGTTTCCCCATTACTTTTAATGCTTCCATGCCCTGATTAGCCTCCAGCTTCAGTACCTTCATTCTGCCCAAATCATTCACTGCCACATAGTCTGGAAACAACTTTAATTTCTAGCTCTTCTTGCCATGTTTTCAAAGCCTTGGAGGAAAGGATTTCACAGAGGTCCAACTGGCAAGGATTTTTTGCTATGGGAGTCTGGACAATGTAAAGATAAATTCCTGTGGAGAGACCATCATCATTGCCAGCCATCATGTCCACAGCCGGACAACAATGACAGTGGGATGATGTTTACTCCTGGATGTGCCTGATACCTTTGTCAAACACTTGGATCCTGCTTTAGTACCTCCTGAATGAGTTCCCTACTGTCCTCCCAGCAGGACCTCGTGGTTGCACTACTCATTCACAGAATTAAAGCTCAGACACAGGGAATTCAGAGTTTGTCAGTTCAGCCATCAACAGGCAAAAGCACTCCCACCCTCCCACCCAATGGCAGCATGTGACCAGCAGCAGTGCCAGCACCAAGGACACTGGCACTCAGAGTCTTGTTTCAGAGCAGTCATGAAACTTTCAAGCAAATCCCCTGAATTTCCTCAGTGGCACAAGGTGGTTTTGGGGTGCGTCACCTTAACAGTTCCCTCACAGAAAAACAGAACTAGAAGTTCTGCCTCAGGTGCACACTGAATTGTCATAGCTGCTAGTGCTTGGTGAGAATGTTCTGATGACTTTAGTCTAAAGTCAATCCTGAGAATCACACACATAGAGCTGTAGCAGAGCCACCTGTTGCAATCCAACTTACACCCGGTATTTCTAAAAAAGGCATCATCCCGAGAGATCTTCTGTAATCATTTCTCTCCACTGAGTAGATAATAGAGACCAGGGTGTCGAGGCTCCTAACCCAGGTAGCCTGGTTACACCTCTCAAATCCCATGAGATCTTGGCACCACTGAAGCCAAAAGGAGCGTCACAGACCACAGCAGGAGCAGCATGTCTGTGCAGCAACCAATGACTCTGTTGTCCCAAAAAGGAACTCCAGAGCCAGCTCCTCTACGTGGCAGCACAGAATTCAAACCTCGGGGTCATCAGGGCGACTCTGAGTTTACCTTTCAGAAAGAAATCCTCTAAGTATTTCCTTCAGCAGAATATTTAATCATGAGTGTAAGTTTGTCAAATGCCATCTGTGACCTCCAAGCTTTTATTGATTACCTGCAAGTCCATTGTGTTGCATTACGCTCACTCAGGCTACAGGGCAGAGAAGTCAAGAATAAGCTAAAAAAGTCTGATTTTAAAAATAGATAAGAAATAGTCTCATTCTCAAGTTAACAAATGGTGTTACAATTAGCTTTGCAATAGAGAGACAAGAAACACTGAATTATACTCTACAAGGTGGAAGAAAATTTCACCAAAAGAATCTCTGAAATTCTGAAACTCCACACAAAACTGAGGGAGACACCAGCCCTTCCCAAAGGAATAAACCATATCTGTGGAAACTAGCGGGTATTACTGCAATTGCACGTCAACTAAAACAATAGCAAGGAGATTTAGACAATATGATTCTGCTACCAGAACCTAAATGTCACCCTCTCCCTAATTAGCTGTAACCTACTGAAGGGAAGGGGGAATGGGAATTGCAACATGGAAATCCTTTCTTGAATTCTTTCACCAAAGAGAGGAGGTTATTTAGTCCTTGTCCCAAAGACACCTTCTTTGTGCACAAATCCCTGGATGTGACTGGAAGCCCCAGTGGTACAGTGATACACTGGGGAAAAAAAGTAAAACTCAACTGTCCAGTGGCAAAAAAAGTAAAAGAAAAATTGTATTTTTCAAATTGAATGTGCTTGAATTAATTCTGCTTGGTTTTCGCTCTCTGGTTCCCAAGGATTTCCTGGAGATGTAGTCACCTGGAAAAACTCCCCACACTAACACACAGAGGGATTTTTTCCTTTCTCCACAGTTGGTCACACTGCCGCTCATTTGCACATGCTGGTGAAAGCAAGGAGGCGATAGAGACTGGGGGCAGGGGGAATCAACTGGGGCTTCTCAGGGCAGAAAACAACATTTTGTAGTGGGTGGGGGGAGCAGCGACTGGAGCTGAGAAGTTGGCAAGGACCTGTGAGGATCCTAAAGGTGAGGAAGGGAAGCCTGAACTCCCCATTTCCCTGCCCTCCCTTTGAATAGAGAGCCTACCTTTATTTATTTTGGCTGAAAGCTGTGCTGACAGACATCAAACAAGCGAAGGCTAAACACTCATTCTCTAAGAGCTGCCTCTTTAGCTGGAGTTACAAGAAGAATTTTAGACTTCTTATCTGAATCCCAGCTCGAAGATGTGTGGTACCAACCCTTCTTTGCCAGGCTGTGAGAGCTCCCTTCCCATGGGACAGGGGAACACCAGGAACACCCCTGTGTGCCTGGCAGAGCCTCACAGATTAGGGCTGGATAATTTCGGTGGCAGAACCAACAGAAGAAAAGCAGGTGGGAGCCCAGGCCCAGCTTGTGTTTCCTCGCTTGTGAAAGACCTGCAGCAGCCAGCACGAGTGTGTGGGGTGACTGGGAGGAGAGCTAAATGCCCCTGAAGCGGGTCCTGTTGCACAAGTGAGATCAAGGTTCGCTCGCCTGGTTATTAGCCAAACAGAGGAATAAGGAGAGAAAGCAAGGAGAGCTGTGCTTTACAGGAGAAGGAGCTGTGGCACAAGCTGCAATAAAAGAACCCCTCAAGGTCACAGCACAGTCCTGTGCCAAAAGCGGAAGGGAAGCCACAGTCCTGGTGCACAGCCACAGCAGAGCCCCTGGCCGAGGCAGCTGCACCACAGCTCCTAATAAACCATGCTCTGCCTCCTCTACCCTCTTCTTCCTTCCAGCCCCACATTTTAAACTTTTTAGACCCAACACTCTGATTTAGCAAAAGCCTGGACACTTTTTTCCCCTCTTTTATTAAAAAAAAAAAAAAAAAAAAAAAAAAAAAAAAAGAAGAAGAAGAAGAAATGAGGTTCTTGTTAAAGGCAATGGAAGCAATACAGCTGTGGCTGTGATTAACGTAGCTCAGGGTTGAACTGAATATTGCTTCTTCCCTGCAGTATTTTTAATTACACTCCTGATTTTATATTTGGAGACCGTCATAGACCTGTTCTGGTAAATTGTCAAGCAACCACAAGTCAAATATGTGTTAAATATGAGAATATACTGCCATTTTTATCTGATTTGTGGTTCATTCACACTATGTTATCTACTTTTAATTAAATACCATAAAATACACATGGTCAGCAGTTTGACTTTTCATTTCCTTACAATGTCAGTAATTCAGCTTGATTGTTGCCACCTACCATAGAATTGCATTTTAAAGATGTTACCCCTGCACGGTGCAGATTCAATATCAGAACAATTTAAACTAGTTGCTAAAAATAACTACCACCTACTTAGGAGCAGCTCTGCCTTTAACAGTCACATGCAGATTTCATGACTCTTTGCCTGCCTGGCGAGGACGGGCAGCCTTGGGAGGCATCGCAGTGGCCTTGATTTTAGGGGTGGGGGGGCCGGGTTTTGGGTTTGCATGAAATGCTTGTGTCATCTCCGTGTTGATTGATAGCCCACCTTGTTCATTAAAGATATGGCTTGGATTTTGCTAGATTACCCCAGGCATTGGAAATAAGAGCCTTCCTACTGGAGGCATGCTATGCATGGACTTAAAGTTCACCACTTCATTAATAACACTCCTCAGCTGGACATTTTACATGCCTCTCTGATATATGACTGTTTAGGTGCATTTTTTTCCCCCTTCCTAATATTCCTTTAAAGGGAAATTAGGTTTTTTTGTAAGAATTATTTAATTCTTTGTCTTAATTATTTAATTCTTTGTCTTCTAGGTTATATTGCCGCACTCCTGAAATTGCCAGATCTCGTTATCCTGGCTGGATTTCTTTGACAGTAGCTGGGCAATTTGCTTTGACCACTGAAAACAATTCATTAAAACTAGCAATGGCTGAGCATCCCTAAGAATGACAGACTGAACACAAGAGCAGCAGCACCGTGTCAGACCAAGACAAATCCAGTGACTTGTCTCCAACAGTCACAAAGAGTAGACACCCAGGGAAGAGGAGAACACAACCGCCCCATAACATCTGACATCCCTGAGCAGCCTCCCAGCCTCTAACAATCTGGGGTGCACAGGTTGTTCTGAACCAGAGTGTTTTTGCATAACGCAGCCCCTGGTAAATATTTTGTCACATAAATCCGAGCAGCCACCCTTTAAACACCTGAAAATTCGCAGCATCCACAACATCCTGCAGAAAGAAGTTCCTTGTGTATGCTACATGTGCCATGAAGCAGCAAGACACTTTGTTTACCCAAAGCCTTACTCAGTAGCTTTATTTGATGTTCCTTTACTTTGTGTGAGAAGAAACAATGAGAGCTATCTTTCCCTGTTCTTCATCTCGATGCTGGTAGTTATCATTTTACAGCCCCCTGTCATATCCCCTCATCTCTTTTCCCAGCTAAAGAATCCTAGACTATTTTACGATTCTTCATACAAAGCCATTCTCTGACTCTAATCACTCATTTTCCATGCCTTTTCCACTCCTGCTGTGTCTGAAGTGTTGGAACTGAACCAAGTATTCAAGATGTGGGCAAAGCGTGGATGTCTAAAGTGCTGAAGAGTGTCTCCTCTTTTGTGTCTCCTCTTTTGTTTTGTATTACTTTACTAATAGCTCCTAACAGTAAGTCAGCCTTTTTTAAAATAAATACTAAGCACTGAGGTGATGCTTTCAAAGCCCAGTGTTATAACCACATCTTTTTTCCCAAGTGATAGTATTCAATTCCACGCTCATCACCATCAATGCGATGCTGCGACTTTCACCCCACCTCTCTTACATCCACACTGAATTTCATCTCCCACTCTATCGCTCAGGGACACAGTATGAAAAGGCACTTCCTCGGTTCTTTGCAGTCAGCCCTTGCCTTTATTACCTTGAATAAGTTGGCATTCACCTCCAAACTTGCCATCTTATTTCTCACCCTGGTTTTTTAGCACATTTATAAAAATGTGGTAGCACAGACCTCTGCAAGGTTTGGCTGTGGAAATGACCTCTCTGTTCCTCTCCGTTGTTTCCCATCTTTTCAACAATTATTTATCCATGCAAGAAACTTATGGAGGTTATTTCCTGTAAGACCCTTGGGTGAAGCACTTCTTCAAATGCCTTTGTGAATTCCCTGAGGACCATATCACCCAGATCTCTTTGTTCATTTGCCTGGGGACTCCTTCAAAGGGTTCCTGAAGATTTGTGAGCCTTGTCCTCCCTTTTCATTCTTGAACACAGAACTTCAACATTTTGAAGGATGCCTTCTTGCTTCTAATAATCTGTTTTACCCTATGATTTGTCATGTCAGTTCCCCTTTGGTCTTTCTGAAGTAATTTGAAGAAAAACAGGTGATGAACATTCCCTCAGAAGTGCTTAAGGGATAGCACTGGGATATTTGTAAGCTATCAACAACTAAGTTACAGAAAATACATGGGGGGAGGGAGTATTTTATGCTCCACCAGTGAAAGATTTAATCAGCAGACTAATTCCCAGGTGTCAGAAGCCCTACACCATCTCCCTTGGCCAACATCAGAAAGCACGTGGTTCAGTTTCCCACACACAGGCAGATTTGGCTTCTGGAATATGTTAACGTGACTGATTGCTTCTGGCAGAGCTCAGAGGAGCCCTAATCTGAAGCAGCAGCTATGAGCAGACCGAGGAGGAAAGCCCCAAGCCACCCATGCCTGCCGCACACAGGTTGGGCAGGGCGCACCCAAGAATTCCAGACCTCCGGCTTCTCCCTGTGTCTGCCATCTGCAGTGGAGGAGGTGTCAGCTGGACTTCTGCATCCACCTCTGAGTGCCAGAAGTCAAAGAGGACATCCCACAGCTAAAACACGCCTGGGGAAAGCATGCTCAGGAGGCCCCATGTGGGCCTCCCGGACAAACAGGGTGCTGATCCTCAAAAAGAGAAACTGAGAGGCAGGAAAAGGATACACAAGTGTGTAGAGACTCCATCCGAGAGGAAGGGAACTGCTTTGTTCCCATTCAGAATGGGCAGGACAAGAAATCACAGACAGAAAGGGAAAATCCACTGGGTGCTAGGACAATATTTTAAGAGTAAAAATAGTGACTGGAGATTTTTAGGAGTTGATTAGGGAATCATCTGTTAGAAATTACATAGATATGATAGGTCTTCTTTGGATCAGTTGATCTCTTGATATCCCTTCCAGTCCTCTTTTCTAGGATTTGTAGTCCAAACCCAATTGATTTATATAGCCTTTGAATCAAACCCTTAGGAAACAATTACTGTCAACACATACATGTTAAAAAAAAAGAGGGGGAAAACCCCTATTCTTAATCCAATATATCTCACTGAAGATACAAAATACAGAGTTTTGAGTGAAGGAGAGCAAGCCAGGGAGTTGGAATTGTGTAACAGAAAATGGAGAATTTTAAAGCAAGTTCATAATCTATGAAGAGGCATCTACTGTGTCTGAATAGTGGTATCATCTGAACAGGAGCCTTATTTAGCTTTAAGAAAAGGGCAGGTGTGGAAAAAAGCTCTCTCAAATGCATAAAATAAAAAGAGAGAAATCTTGTTTTGATTTTTAGATTATCATGGAATGTGTACAAAACTCAGAAACAGATTATCTGAGAAAATCTGAACTTTCTCCATATAACTGGTTAGAATGCTCTTCTCTCATTTCGAATGAAGCAGAAGCCCTTGCTCCATGATGAGAAAACAAATGAGCAGATTAAAAAAATCCACATTAGCTAACCCCTCTGCAGGTTTCATAAGCCTGGAAGGCCTCATCTGTAGTACCTGGAGGTGACATTTCCTAAATACTCATTTATGATTACGAATCGTTTTCTCTAAGGAGAAAAAGATTAACATTTTTCAAAAAAAAATCTGAAAAAACCAACCAACCAACCAAATATACATATAAATATACAAATATAAATACATATATATATATAAATACATATATATATATATATAGGAAGTCCTAAAAGATTGTGAGAAGTCAGCTTATCTTGTCTGGTATGTAACTCTACCCAGCACCTCTTTTGTAAATAATTGAAGCCAGATCTCTCTCTAAATAAGAACAGTGAGCAGCATCTAAAAAGGAGAAGAGGGTTTCGTTGCATTTGGTGGCTGCTGCGACAGATTGTGGTGTGGGGTGATATTAGAGGATAGGATGCAGCAGTTTGGAATTGGTGTTGAGAAGCTCAGTGTTGCACAACGCACCACGAGGCGTTTCCTCCTCCCCACAGTGCTCACACTTTCCTGACAGCTCAGGAGTCACCTGGGGCAGGCGCTGAGAGTCTCCCAAACTTCATCAGGACAGTAAATGAAAATGCTTTGGAATATTTAAAAGGCTGAAGATTAAGGGAAGACAAACAAGGCAAAGACAATGAGGATACACTAGTTGAGAACAGGAGCGTCAATAAGGAAAGCATCTTGGAAATATGGCAGAGGTCTAAAAGCCAGGGCAGTTTAGCTATAATTTTCAATCTTCCCGTGATTTTCTGACCCACAGCCTTTTTGTTTCTAACCTAGGAATAACAAATTTTTACTTATCTAGTAAATTTCATGAAGTTTGATTAATCAACATGAGCAAAATACTTTCTTGAGTGATGCTGTGGAAGGTCAAACTAATGTCAGGTCGTGGCAAATCTGTGTTTGAAAAAAGACTTTCGCTATAGGTATTCCTATTTACTGAAAACACCACTAATTAGGTTTGTCATGAGCTGAAAAGAAAATATGTTTGTAAAAGGATTACAAAGGAGATCATGAGGTAATCCCAAGATGCTAACAGTGAGTTTGACATTCAGGACCAAACCTAGCCCAGGCACAATTGGTGTAACTACACCCAAATTAAAAGGAGAGAATTTAACCCTGAGCCAAAAAAAATCAAGCTGGATTTGAAAAAAGAAGGGATTTATGGTAATGGTAATACTGCCTCCCTAGGCTATATCACCTAAAAGATAACTAACATGGAAAAAAAGAGTACTGAGTCTGCTGCAGTGCAGAAGATGGAGGGCTTTCCTGCTAATCCAATGCTTCCCAGGATTATTTTAATCTCCAGAACTTGTTTAATGCCAGCTCATCCCTCTGTCGGAGTTCCATTTCCAGGTGTCCTGAGCAGGAGCCTGAGAGCTCTCTGTGGCTGATCACTGTCAGTGCTGAAGGCCTGCTCCAGAGAGGGCTAGAGCAACCAGGGCTCCTGAAAAGTGTCTTACAGGCAGGTTATTGTCATCTCCTCTTTCCAAACCACACCTCACACCTGTGGGTTTATAACAAGTGTAATGGGGCATGGTAGGGAGATGCATGAACTGTTGCTTTAAAGATGAGACGAGACAGAGAGAAAAAGATTTTGTGGCTACTGCCCAAAAATTATTAAGATAATGATTAAACTAAAAAATGCAAATACACAAGATGTTTTGTGCTGCTAGGCAAGACCAGAACTGGTATTAAAATGTCTTGTGAACATTATAACATGTTCAGAGCAGGGGGGGTAGAAGACACAGAGGAAAACAGAAGAGAAGCCATATGGTCATAGCCGGTGGTCAATGGAAAACAACAAACCCAAATGAGAAAGTACAGAAAGAGAAATACAAAGTTTGGGGGAGAAATGTTTATCATGACACCTCTCTTGTGCACTTGCACAGTGGATTCTGGGCTGGTGCCCCACCATGTTCAGAACTCCCCCCTGAAGCCAAATGTAAGAACCCTCTGAGGTGTATTCCTGAAGCCTGGTGCAATGAAAAGGGTTTTTTTCAGAAGCAGAGGAATAATTACAATCCTGAAAGTGAACCGTGACAGTTCTGTGATTCCCTGATTCAACTGTGCTACTGGAGCCGGCATTTTCCATGGCAATCTGAACCACTAGGAAGGTGCACTTCCGTCTCAGCACATTGAACCCTCCTCAGGTTGCCACCACCACAAAATCTGGGCAAGATTTGGGATAAGTAAGAAATGGCTTGTTCAACAAACAGCATTTCAAAACCTAAGAAAACCAAAAACTCCCTGTTGCCTCACCTTTCGGGTCCCAAACCTACCTTAATTTTCTACAGTAACCATCTCTATCCCTGCTTGGTGTGAGGAAATAAGATGGGGAGGGGAAAACTAATTTTATGTCAGAGCAAATTAAGACGGTGTAATTGACTGCGGAGAGGGCAGCAGTCGCTTGCCTTGCCAGCTGCAGACACATTAAAGATTTACACACTCTGTGTCTGTCTATTAGGGGTACTGGGAACAATCCCTTCCTGGGCTTACCCCAAAAGCAATCCAAGCAATGATACGTCACAAAAATTGGCTGCACATCACCCTTACTGCGGGCCAGCGGGTACCTGAGCAGCACACCACACGTGGATGCGTGACTGAGGATGGATAGCATGGCATTTATTAACCATGCACATAATTAAAACCCTTTAAAAACATCCTCAGAACAAAAATAACATATCTTGAATTCCACGGGACTGCCCAGGCTGCCATCCTCAGTAAGTTTGTTTGCTACAACTGAAGCTACATGACTGAATCACTGGTGTGGAAGCAGCACCCCAGGGACTGAACCCCTATCAGCCCATCTGCCCAATCTGCAGTGAAGCACTGGAGCTCCACAAGCACATGTGGGATGATATGGGCAACCTGATCAGGACAGGGATCCAGGCTAAGCCCAGCCTGCTGCTGCTGGCTAACCCCACACCCAGAGCCAGGGAGAGCAGTGCAGAAATAGTCACCCACTGCATCAGGGCTAACACCGAAGCCTTGCTCAAGAGAGGAGTCTGCTGCTCACATGTGAATGCTGTGAGGAGATTCACAAGTTCAGTCTTGCTGCCATAAGAGCTGTTTCTTTTCCATGAACAGTCTGAAACTGCACTTGCAAGGTACTTTTTTTTTATAATTTAATCACATAATTTAATCACTGAGCCCCCATTAGCTCAGTTTAGAGCTCCAACCTGACTTTCCCGCAATGTTTCTTTTTCTCTCTACTGTGCCCCTCTGATCACTTTTATCCAAAATTATCATCTTTGTAAAACTTTTCCTATAATTGCTCCAGGAGAGAGACATTGCTGCTGGCCTGTCCACAGAGGACTTTGTGCTCCAGACAGACTCCAGTGGTGTATTAATAGAATAACTGAAACTGGGTTAGGGCAACGAGCGATTCCCAACAAGGCGGCCCACCGGCTTTGTACGACTGGAAACAACAACTCCTTCGTAATGCTACAAGTCTAAAATTAGAGGAGAGGGAAAAGGCCTAAGGAATAACCCACCTTCCACACTACAGGCAGATATCCTGCTTGGAACCATGTAAGGACATCAGAGATTCAAAGCTGCCTTCTTCTGGAACAGGTGTCTGTAATGCTGTCTGAGAAAGAAGAATTTGTAGAAGAGGTATAAATGTATACATCAATCAATACCTCCTCACAAATCATCAACTCTCCCGGATGCCTTAAATGCAGAGACAATACTTCTGCAACTAGCTTGCATCACAGGCAAAGAGCTGACAAGCACAGAAGTAACCAAAGTAACGTAGGAATTTGTAAGATGTTTTGAATTTTGAAAGTTTCCCTCTTCCCCAAGTGAAACAGGTTCAAATTAGCATCAGACTTGTACTTCATGCTTGATCAAAACATCAGTGACTGAGGTTTCATGAGACTTTCCAAAGAGGAGGAGCAGGCAAGAGAAGTGCTGTAAGTGGCTTGCGAAGCATTGTTGAAAAGCAGGTGGAGATTTGGGGCAGGGAGAAGAAATTGGATAGAGAAGGATACGGTGTGTTGGAAAGCAGGGCAGAACGTGGAGGAAGCAGGACAATGCCTGGATGCTTTTCTAACAGCTGTAGCTTGAGCAACTCAGTGGTCATCCAGCCAACATGGACCAAAGGCAAACACCCAGCAACATCCACAGAGGTGCCACAGCTTCTGTGGGTTCAGTGTGTGAGACAGGATGGGTGTCACCACCCTCAAGGCACACTCCCTCTCCCTGAATATTTCTCACCTTTCCAGCACAGTCCCACTGCCAGTTTACCATCACAACGCCCCACAATGAGCTTGCAAGCACCAGGATACACCATCACTTGACCTTGACTGGCCTGCAGCTCCACCACCAGCTTCCCAAAGCAAGACCTTCCCGCAGCCAGCTAGTACACATCTCAAAGCAGCTGTTGAGTTAGCATCATCTGAATTCATTCCACTGGAAGCACCCCCGGCACCCCAGCCAACTCCATTACTGCTGGGGAGAGAAGCTTTTGGCAGTCATGTATCTTTCAGAGCGAGTTAGCGAGGCCGCGCGTTTAATTCCCAGCTCGGCTCACGTTTCCTCTCCAGCATCCCCGCACCTCCGAGCCCTGCACCACAGCACTGCCGCCAGCTCCAAGGAACCCGGAGATGCTGCTGCTGCTGCTGAGGGGATCTGTTTATATCCGTAAAAATTAGTGTTGCAGCTCCACCTAACTTAAACAGTTTTGCTTAGGAAATTACAGCGTGGCATTCGACCGGCTGTTTAGAGCATGGAGGAGTAAGTGGCTATTGGCAGCGTGGTTTTAATTAAGCAGGTAAAGCCTAGATTAAGCTGCATCGAATGGAGAGTGTTTCTTTAATTCCGTATTGTTGCTCTCCTCAGCCAGGGCATAAGGGGTTGGCCTTAAAATCCTTGTAACTAAAAAGCCAGTCTCATGACCAACTACATAATTGATTAAACACAACTGTGGACTACCATTATCGGGAAGCGCAATTTTCCCGGTGTCGCTTCGAGTCTGAAATACCTCAAGGGTAATTACAGCCCGAGATGCAACGCAGAAGGCTTTGAAGTGGGGAAAGAAAAGATTAGGGTGGCTGAGACGGTCTGCGCCTGTTCATTTGTCCTTCACGGCACAGGCGCTTAAGCCGCGGCGGAGCGGTGCCCCGGCAGCCCCGGCGGTCGCGGGCAGCGCCGCGGGTCACGCCGAAAGCACCGCGGAGACGCGGCCCCTTCCCTCGGCCGCCCTAATGAAAGTTTCATGCAGCTGTGCTCCTCTTTGGCTCGGATTTGCCATGCCTCGCTGCCCGCCGCCGGGCTGACCACTCGCGGCGGCCAGGAGTGCACTTGCTCCGACCAGCTAAATTATTTACCCCAGGAACAATTATATAACACGACACGCCGAGCTTTTAAAAAAAAAAAAAAAAAAAAAAATTAAAAAAAAAGGACCCTCTTCGGCCTCTGAGAAAAGAGGTACTAAAACTAATTCAGAAATGAAGAGATCCAGTCTTTATTTCTAATTAATAACAGGTTAGAAGTAAAAACCGCTATTAGTGACAGAACATAACGAGGAAACCAAACCGGCATTGTTAAGAGGGCTATTTAAAGAAATGTTAATGAATTGAATTTGAAGTTCTTCTTAGTCAAGCAGGAAACATCTAATGGTTTAAAGAGGAAAAGTGAAGCATTATTAAATGCTGTATATTTATTATGTCAGTGACCAGTTTGCCAGAGGCTTTGAGGTGAGAAGGGAAGTTCAAATCCTTTCCACTGCATTTACAGCTACGGAAAGGTAAATTCATGGGCTTCCTCACATACCGCACAAAGGCTTAGTAATTTGTTTGGATTAATAGCATATTGTAGAAGCATAACACTCACACTTTAAAACTAACAAATTCAGCGAGAGCACAGAATTATCATTTAACCATTACTGTCTTCATAAAAACAAGTGCTCTTAATGCTTTGCAGTACATCTTTAAAGTGCTTTAAAAGCCAACAGCTAATTTATCCTGCCACAACCTACCTCGTGGTAGGCAGGGATTGTTATCTCCCCTCTGCAGTTCAGTGAACAACGGGGAGTTAAGTGACTTGCCCGGGGCCACAGAGAAAGTCAGTGTCGGCTCCGGGTGCAAAACTCTTGAGCTCTTGGGGTGCGTGATCGCTCCAAGCAGATTTTGGGTAACTCATTCACAGTATGGTACTAATTAACGAGTCTTTGAGGATTTTTTTTTTTTTTTTTTTGTCTTTCATAACTAGTTTTTTTTTTCAGGTTTTGACAGGCAGGTATCTTCCTCCTCTGAACCACTGCAGAGTTAGGGTTTTTGGATGGTCCCGCTTGTCCATCCCGGCTCTGTACAATATTAGAACTGTACAGCACACAGACCCGAGGGGTCCCCTCTAGCACTGACAGAAGGTTTCCTCAGGAGAGAACACAAAACTTCCTGAACTTCATATGCTTTGGAGCCACACGCATGCCCTGCACGGGGCAAACTGCATCCCAAACACGGAAAAGGAGGTCAAAGGCCCCCACATGGCCCTGAAGGAGAATCAAGGAGTGAGAAGTGCCCAGTACATAAACGAGATTGAGGCTGGAGCAGTTCCTGCCGCTGCGTGTCCCTGGAAGCAGTGCTGGTTTGGAACCACCTTTGTGTTCCATGATGCCTAGGGAGCAATTTTTAATGTAGGGCTGCTCAAGGCTGCAGCATTCATTAAACGTCTCCAAGAATCCATTTCTGAGGCTGGCCACTATCACACGCCATCTCTAGAGGATAAGAGCATTATTTTGGATGTTATCACTCAAAAGGGAATTGTGCCACTACGCTGGGACATGGCAGTGTGGGAGAGCAGCCTCCCTCTGGCGCTGACCAACATAACCCCAGAGTTAAAGCACGCAAAGTTCAGCTGCCACAGGTATGAAAACAACCACCAAGGCATTAGGGAACAAAGCTCTGGCTGTGGGCAGTCCACAAACAGAATGGACAAAAGTCCTGCACCATCAAGCAGCACTGAAAAGAGCTGCAAGGCAATTCCTGTTCTCTCGTCTGGGTGGATGAGGTGGGCAGAGGAGCTGCTCCACAGAGGTAGTCCTGCCAGCAGATCAGATTTGTAGCTGGACTGAAAAGCCACTCTGATTTATCCCTGCACACACCATACCCCATCCCCTGTTCTCAGGTGCACCAAATGCAGTTCAGCCTCCCAGAGGGAAGCCCAAAGAACCACAACTGTCCTGCCTTTCCCAGCTACCTTATCTCTGACATTCACAGATGAACAAGGAGATGGATGATTCCTACCTGCTTCAACATACACAAAAGCTCTGACAGTGCCAGGCCCTGGAGCCTGGGGAGGAACTTTGCTCCACCCTTTGCAAAAGCAGAGCGCACGCAGCTGAGCTGACTCCTCACCACAAGCACTGGACACTTGTGGGTTTAGTACTGAGAGGCCCAAACTCTGCAGCCAGCCCAGGCTGCTTTATCCAAATGAGACTTAATTTGACACCGAGTGCTGTCTCAGTGCCCCAGGTACATCTGGTGGATCAGAGATCACACCTCGTGCCTGCCCGGTTTTTATGTTTCTGCACAGGGGAACCTGTGGTTGGTATCAGTGATAGGAATTTCAAAGAGTGCAGAGGAGGAAATACCAGAGATGAAAAAATGGACATTATTTTCCCTCCAAAGCTGGTATGAAGACAGGCTGGTATGAAGCTTTGTAGCTAACAGCATCCAAGAAAAAGAAAAAGTGGATACATTGTGAGCTGAGTGTCCATGAAATGTGAATCATTAAAAAGTATTCACTGTTCTTGCCATGGCACGTTTTAATCACACCTTATTCCTCATCTGTGCTCGACACTTCAGTAGAACTATCCTACTGAACTCATGCTATTTTTTCAAATATTAAAAAAAAGGCCAAACTTGGTATATTAAACCTTCTGCTAACATTATTCTAGAGGTCAAACCCAACTCCCAAATAAACATTTGCTGGATTTTATTTATTTCCACCAGATTTTATATTAAATCAGTGTGCACATATTCGCTACTGTTTAACATCCAAAAACCAAAATTATCTCCACACTTAGACCTATGAAACCATTATACCTGGAGTTCCACTGAAAAAAGCATATTTAAATCTCTGCAACCACACATAATTTTCCTTGCAGGCAAGGAACAATCATCTAGAATTAAGCAAATATACTATACCCATAGCAACCCAATTTTTGGATTTCAGGTAATACCAGTGATTGTTTAATCATGTGTATTTCCCAAATACCTTTAAACTAAGGATTTGGATCTCTCTTCCCAGGCTTCCTAGCTCAATCCTGTACAAAGAAAGCAATTTTTATGAAAAAGGATACAAACGCTTTCACTTAATAGCAGACATACACAATCATTTGAAATTCTGTCTAATTAAAGTGTTAACTTCCTATAGAGAGCTGATGTTTGCTCAGAAGAGAGGTAAAGCCGTGATGTTTGCAGATATCATTTCAGTTGTATTGCTTCCAGGGAGTATTTTATTTGTACAAACCTAGAATCCTTCTCTACTCCATGTAAAAAATAGATTAGTCCCTTGATAGCCTTGAAAGTCATATCACTCACAAGAAAATTAATAATGCATTACAAAGTATATAAATTTTAAAAATTAGAGGAAGTAGGCTGTAATGGTCCGAGGACCACTGTCCATCCCTGTTCACATCCAGCTTTCACAGAGAGTTTAACATCTTCCCCTCTGACAGCACAAGGAGGTAGGAGCACAATTATTTCTGACAACTCCCAATTAAGCCCCCGGTGTCCCCGGCCGTCCCGGGATGCAGCGGAGCGGAGCTACGGCTCCAAGACAAAAGCTCCAAGCAATGGAGGGGAGGGAAAGGCACTGTCCAGGAAGCTGCTCCTGGGTGGCTCTGGTCCCCACTCTGGCCCCCTAATTTAGGAGGTGCTCCCAAACCTCTCTCTGAAGGGGGTTGCAGTGCAGCCCACTGTGCAGTGCCAAACCCCAGCTAACAGGACTGCCCCCCTCAGCCTCCTTAGAGAAGAGGTTCCTCCTTTCAGGGTGCTGGCAGCCAACAGGATTTGGGAATTTGCTGCACCATAATAATGAAGAAGCACTGAGCCTGAGCAGACTTTGGTATGTAGTATTTCTATGGCAATTGCTTTAACTTGTCAATTGTTAAAGGGTGTTTTAAAAGAAAACAAAGAGAAAGTAGAAGAAAATGGACATTTGGAGGATAAATACATCATGCACTGAGGGAAGGAAAGCAAAGCAGACAGGATCCTGTATGCAGCTTACCCTTGTAGCAAGGTTTCCTCTAGTAAGAGAAAGGAGAAGTGCTTGATGTTGGAAGCAATAGAACTGGTGGTTTGAACTGTGTCATTAAAGCGTGCAACCCCTCCTTCCAGAAGGTTCCATGACAAGTCTGCTAATGAAGTGGGCAGGGGGCTCAGTGAGGAAGCAGAAAGGAGGGAAAAAGAGCCCAGGCCCTCTGTTGTGTTGGCGAGGTCCCCACCCCGATTTTGGTGTGGGGCACAGAGAGCCACTGTGATCCTTGGAGGCACCAGAGGAGTTTCAGTCCATTTTTCAGTCAGCACAAAGCTCAGCCCCCTCTGCCTTCTGCTAAGAGCCATATGCCTGAGAGTGACCTGGAAACACATTTCCAGTGCCACTGTGACAGGTTGTTGTGACACCAGCACTAAATAATACAGTCTTTGTCAGCAGCAGGAATAATACAGCAACGCAAACCCGGCCATTTTCTTTTATCTTCCTAAAGTCCAAAGTGGTCACTGCTCCTTCTGGGTTTGGGGGTGCAGAGTGAAGGGGAAGAAAGCTTTCCACCTGCATCCTTCCTGAGACAGCAGCAAGCTCAGTCAGGCTTCAGGTGCCACCTGAAGAGATTAGCACTGCCAGCAGAGTCTCCAGAGGCGTCAACACTCCCCACCTCATTTCTAAAACATAGAGCAACACGGACATTTCCTTTGCAGCTGCTACAAATACTCTAAAAAATAACAGGGTCTGGCTTTTATATGACTGCCACACACACACACACACAAAAGAAACCCACTGTACCACATGTAATCACTCCCTCTGAGAAAACAAGTTGCTACGGGTTGTGCGGAGCTTCCTGAGCACTCGGGATAATGAGGGAACAGAATATATGCCATGGGAGTTCAAATCTGAGTTTACCAGCACAACACTACTCAAAAATTTTGAAATTCACTGCAAAATGCTACCTGGAGTTTTTGTGGCATCCAGAACAACCTTAACAATACCTTCTTAATCCCTCACCAAGAAAATAAAAGCAGCACAGATCAGAAATAAAAGGTGTGCAGCAACCTGCTGGTGCAACCTATATGGCTTTGCTCTTTTGTGCTGAATATTGGCTTTATGCACAACTTCAGCAGGCACACAGAGCTGGGAAAGCCAGCACAAAGAAATGCTGGGGGCTGCAGCCCTGTCCAGCAGCCAACAGGTCTCGGGTCCACGCATGGGTGATGGCATAAAGGGTTGGGGGCAGCTCCAAAGCAAACCTGGTGGCATCCTGAAATCCCAGCCTCCTGCTTCGCACAAGGAGAGGAACAACGCAGAGAGAAAACAGCTCATGGCTGGGTTGTGCTGTGATCCAGCAAAGGTGGGCAGCAAGAGCTGCTCTGCCTCTGGCCCACATCCAGGGGAGCAGAGCAGCCTCTCCTCAGCCCTCTGCAGAGAGATGAAGCTGAGAATATTATAAACAGCTCTGAAAAGAAAAAAAAAATCCAACAGTTTTAAAACCAAATTGTGCATATAAAATAGAAATAGAAATAACCACGAGTCAATCCATTGATTGATTCTAATATCAGAGAAGGATAGCTGTGATTTTAATACATTCCTTAAATATAAACATGCCTGTTTCTTTGCTCCTAAAAAGGTCTTATATTTTGTTTGTGTTCTTTCTAACTCCCTGTTCTTTGACTGTGCAGCACAATGTTGCAGTTAGAGCTGTCAAGCATCCTGGAGTCATAAGTATTTTTCAGACCCCTCATTAACAAACAAGCTTCCAATCTCAATATGTGTTATCAAAATGAGATCTTTTCTCAACAGTTGACAATTATGTATTATACAGTTACAAGTTTACAACTGGTGACACCATATTGTTAGATTTTGGTGCTGACTTTTAACAATGTGCTGCCTAATTACATTTTGTATTATATCTGAATGTATAGGAGTATTTTATTCGTGGCCCCACTTTTATTCTGCAATTTGTTTCTCAATAAATGCAAAATAATAAAAGCCCAAACCCTAGAGTGTGGAGTGTTTTTATTGACCCGAGTGTTCTGCTAGTAAATACAACTTTGATGGTTTCATGAGTGAAAGTTTATTAGGCTGTGTTAGTTTTAAAATACAATTGCCAGGGGACTGATGTTGAAATCATTTCTTGCAAGACAAACTCGGTTTTGGATGCTTTCCCAGCCCAAGCACCACAAGGAAAGCAAAACGGCTATCCCGGACACATGACATTTTGCATTCATTCTTGCCGTGGCAAATGTTTAAACATTTTAATGCTGTCTGCCACTTTCACAGAAAGAAAACAAAAAGCCAGCTGTGAAAGACCTGCTCCCTGTTTGGTGTCTTCAGGGTAGTCCTCACAAATAAGTGGCCACATACGCTCCTTATAGGTCCATCCAATCGCTAGACACCAGTCTGCCCATCAAAACAGTCACTAGAGAGTGACAATCTACTGCCTTGAGCTGTGGCATGTTTCTAAATTATTTTATTTTCTCTTAGTTTTACGAAGCTATCCCCAGACTTTATCTCTGAGAGTCAGAGAATTAGGTCCAAATGGTCCTGCCCACCCTAAAATGCGTGATCCAGCCCGAGGAGAGTTAAGGGGCTCTTTTCCAGCATTACTGGAAAGGCCTCTCCTGAAAAGCCTCATCAGCCATCCGCTTGTTTCAGACCTGGCAGCACTTTTAGGGAAGTGCCACTTCCCAGGACTCCTCTGGGGGAAATAGGAAGCAGGGACTTACTGCGGGGGGAAGACAATGGAGCTGTTTTGAAATACCCTCTGTTCCCCAGACCCCTGAGCTGCCCAACAATAACCAGACTCCTGCCAGCTTTTAGAAACAGCACCACGTGGAATTATTAACTTGCATTTTAAGCAGCCAGGAGAAACCCTCCCCCCTGCCCCACAAAGCCATGAGGTCAGACGAGCACCCAAGTTTTCAGCTCTTCTCTCTGCCAGCAGCAGAACCAGACTGGCTGGTAGCAGGACAGCCCCACAGGCTCAGGCAGGACCTCTCCTCCTCTCTCTTACCGTGGGGTGAGCCATGGCTGGTGCAAGACCTTTGCTAAAAGGTTCCCAGGTGTGCTCAAGGCCCCTTGAGATAAGGTTTGGGAGATTGTTAGGAGAGCATTCACTGGCAGAGGGGGAGATCATCACCAAGGGAGGCAGGAGCAAGAGCTGTGCCATTCCCTGCCCACACACCATATTGTCTTCCTCCAGCAAAGCTACTCCAGAGGCTTTCTCTGATGCCAAACAACACGAGCGAGGAGGGAAAAAAGAAAAAACAACAAAACTACAGCCTCACGAAAATGCCCTGTCTGTTCATTTCCACCAGCGCTGGCGAGACATTCTCTAAAATCATACACATGTAGAAAGATCTAGAGGTTGCTGGTTAGTTTGTCATACATTTTTATAGGCTTTTCTGAATGGTTTTAGATTTGACATAGTAACTGACTGTTACTAGAAATAAACTGTAAGTCAATTCCATGCTTCCATAATTCACTGCCCAGGGTTGTTCAAAAAGATTTAGTGATACTTGTGATAGACAGCAAGCCTCTTGATGTTTTCATTTTCACTTAGTGCCTGTAATTCCTCAAACTTGCTGACCTCTACAGAACAGGACAGAAAAGGGCTCCAAAACTTCTTTGAAGGCACTCACTCACCAAAACATCTGAAACACTCTCATTTGGCTTCTTTTCTTTCCAGGGCACAAACAACAATATGGGAATAAAGCAATTGCTGTTGTTTTTAAGAAGGTGACTGTTGTTATTTGCTCCATGACAGATCATGTGGTTTTAATAATTTACAATGGAAGAAGTTAACCCCCCCACAAAACAAAAATGTATTTTTGTGACTCAGAATGTCATTTCTCCTGACAGCTGCATATTGATATTTCTCTGACCGAGTGCCTTCATTTTGAACTTTAACCTTTCTATAGACATTTTCCTCCTCTCTCCAAAAGTTAACAGATAAATTTTAAAGGCTCCGGGTCTGGATGTAAAGATGCACAAGCAGATGTGTGCCTGTGGAGTGTGCGACCGGGAACGCTGGTGAGCCAGGGCTAACAAACATTTGAACATCCAGGTATTTAAGACACACTCACATTCCTGGTGATGGTGCATGAAACCCACGCAGGGGGCAGAGCACATTCCTGCTCGGGAAGCTGATGGCCATGAACTATTTAAGTGTAACAGTAGGAAGAGGTAACAAGCAAAACTGCTGTTGCGGCTCCTCTTAATGCAGGGTTCCCGGGACAAAAGCACCTTGATAGCATCAGCGCGGATCTGTCATTACGATTTAATTACCAACAACAGGCCACTGACATTTGAAACCGTTTATCAGATTCCGATCCTGAAGGTGGACCGGAGGCCACCTCTCCTTCCCCAGAGGGTAATTCTTCCCTCGGCACAAAACACCGTATGGCTAGCGCCGGGCTGGCCCCGCACCTGGGAACGCGGGCCCTTGTTCCCTTGGCACAAGAGGAGACCTTCCCAATGGTGCTGAACACCACCGAGGGCTCCTTGCCACTGCCATGGAGCAGATGGGAAGCAGCCAGGATCCGTGCCTGAGCTGGGTTGTTTCGGGAAGAACCAAAGAAACAAAGCAGGGCAGCCCCGCTCCCAAGACAGGGCACAGCAACAAGGAGAAACGGAGCTCTCTTGGGGTATTTTAAAGCAACCTGGTGATTTTAACCTAACTGATGGAAGCACCTCCAGCAAAAACCTGACCCTGAGGTGTTTGCAGTGGGGATCATTCTAAAAGTTGCAGGTATTTCACAACAGAATGAGCACAATTCAGCTTTATACCGTGCAGTCCGGTGCAGCTCTCTGCAGCGAGGACTCTCGTAAGTTATATCCCAAGAGTCCTTGCAGAAAAAACAAAATAAAAACAAAAACAACCCCACACCCCACAAAGAAAAGTACTTGGGACAAAACAAGAAAGGAGGAAAAAAGAAATCATTATAGGATCACAAACACATATTTCAATGCATTTATGCAGCCAGTTATTAAACAAGGATCTGAAAAAATGGTAAGGAAAAAAACTTAAATTGGGGCTTTGCATGAACTTCAGCATCAGACAAACTATTCTCCTCTATTCCTTTTCTTCTGTGCATTAACTATTTAATATTATTTTATTTTTCCTCTTTTAGAAAAAGAGAAAAAGGAATTGCAGGCTTTGCACACCCAGCAGAGCCAGCAAAGGTCTTTCACAACCTGTCTAGCAAGCCAGTGGCTTGCTGAAAATCAATCAGCTAACAGAAAGCAGCCCTGCTGACTCACAGCCGTTAGCTTTTGTTCGGGCATTTCCACATATTGTCTAAACTTTACTTTTTGTCTACAAGGTTTACACCAAACACCTCCATCTACTCAGACTCGGATGAACCTTGTGAGTCCCTTCCAAGCCAGGATATTCCAGGATTCTCCCACACTCACTTGCAGAGGAGCCCAGGAGAAAAGGTCAGTCGTGACTCAGAAGAAAAAGAGGGAAGGAATAAATTGCAAAAAGGTGCACTGGAAGCTAACGTGCCTCTTGCACTTTTAGCCGGAGTGCAGGAAAAGCCCCTACACACACAGACACATAAACACATTTTTTATGAATCGGGCCTTTAGTTTTAATTGCTTCTTACTATGAAGGCCAATTAAGGATGAGTTGGCAGGATGAGGATCTTTCCCAGCTCATTTGAAGGTAGGAAAGGTGGAGTTTGCTTTGCTGGAGGCTCCCATTCACACACTTGGCCAAAAAAAAAGTGAATGCCACTAAGCACCCCTAGTAAAAATCCCCATTCTATATAGGTAGAAAAGTAAAAGCAGGAGACCCAAAAGCTTCCATTTGACCCCATCTCTCACTTTCAAATAAAATCAATTACAGCATCTCTACTTGTCTGAGCTCTCAGAGATAAATACCAATAAATACAGATTCAGAACTGCACCTAGAAAAGTCTTAGGTACACATGTCCTCCGAGAGCTCCCCTCCTTTTATCTATGATTGATCCTCTTCACCTTCAGAGTGTGCCGAGGTCAGAGCTTAGTTAAGAATTCCTTTTAAAACATATTATAGACACTTTTGCACGATATGCTGTGCATTTTGCAATGCATTGGATGATTACAGAATCACAAACCCAAAGCACATTAATTGTGGAAGCAATCAGCCTAAGTGGTGAGTATGTAGAGCTTACAGATGTCGTATGGGTAAGGAAGCATCTTCCAGATTAAAATACCTTTTTTTTTGTTGTGTTTTGGGGTTTTTTTACAACCACTTTAAGCATTTTCAACCAAACATAATTAGCAATGAGGACTGAAATGGGCTTGCAAACACTACACTGGAGTCAGACAGTGCCTTGTGATATTCCTTGTGGACGGATGGATGTAGGAAAATCTTGCACTTGAGGTAGCAGTGAAGGATTTTGCTGCAGGGAACGGGAATGGGTGTCAGACTGCCCTGCTGCAGGTGAGGAGCTCCTTTGGCCCTGGTGCCCATGCCATAACTCTGTATTAATGGCAAACCATCAAACGAGATGGCAGCCAAGAGGTTAACCCACAGCCAGGCTGGGCCAAGAGTGAACACAAGCCCCAGCCCACACCATCACTCTGAGATTTCTTAGCAAAAAACCAACACTGCACAAGGGGAAGGGTTAAAAAATTGCACATTCAATTCCAGCCAAATTGGAGCTTATCAAGCAAGTGGGCAGCACTGCATTGGTGGGAATAAAGGGGTCTCACCTGCTGCTGAGATGGGTCTTTTAATCTGAATTTTCCAGAAACTGAGAGTAAAAGATCTTCGCAATCCCCTCCAGTCTCTTTATCTGTGCATCTAAGAGTCTAAAGAGCTTCCAGCCTGATTTTCCAAAACATCTACAGCTCCCCAGGTAGAGCGTGGGTGGCACCTCCAAAGCAGGCCCCAGGTCTGATCCAGCCCACCACTCTGCTGCTGCACTCACTCAGGAATGACAGAGAAAATGAAAACTTGATAAAGAAAATTAAAACCTGGCAAAAGTGAACTGTGGATTCCTAAAACTTAAAAACAAAACAAAAAAAAATTTGGAAAAAAGCTTCCATGATAAACATTATAATGAAGCCTCTAATTTTCCTAATGAAAGTATTATCAATCAAGATAAAAGTAAAATGATTTATTAGATTTTCAAACATCATAGAAATAAAATAGTAAATCAGTCCAGGCAGTAATTATTCCATCTCAACTTGAAGCCATTAACTCTTTGCCTGCTGTAAAGACATCCTAACTACTCTTTTTAATTCCATAACCCTATGAAATAGCTTTATATAATCTAATACTAAACAACAATTACTATTGACTTGAACAGGAGTTTAAATATTTTCTTCAAAATGCGCCTGAATTCATGAGAAGAGGAAGCCCAAGGACCCATCTGGGAGGGCTAAAATGCTTTTCAAAAAGAACCCCTGAAATTACAAACTTGTGAAGCTCTAAGGAGGGCACCTGGTCACTGCCAGCTCTGCTCCTCATCTCTCCCACCTCTGTTCCTCTGCACTCATCTTGCTCTGGCAAAAATCAGCCTGCTGTGTTCACTGTGATTCTAAACACTGCAGTTCTCCATCAGCTTTCCTCTTATTAAAGCACAGAATATACTGCTTGTTGCTACACAAAGTGTCCCCCCACCCCGCCCCCCTCACTAATGGCTCTTTTCATGATCTGCAGCAAGGATCATTTAATCTGTGAAGAATGGAAATTTCAGTGTTTGTATATCGTCAGTTATTACCTTTTATTTCTAAATTGTGTATTTGGAAGAGGAGGAAGGACTTAATGCCTTTATTTGCTGCAGAGCAAATGTTCAAGGATACTGCAGAAAGCAGTTTATTTCAGCATAATTTTAGATGCTGGAACTGGAAGGTGCTCCAAGCCCCTTGGCTGCCGTCCTCTTGGCATCTTGTGCAGCCCGTGGCACCCTCTGCCACTTCCCACCCTTTGCAACCCCAGTGTTGGGGACAGAGGGGCATCACATCCACTTTTTGCATTTATTCTGATCACCCTTCTCTATGCCAGCAGCCCCGGAGGCACTTCAAAAGCCAGGCAAGCCCCGTTGCTGTGGCAGACAAAGCCCCTTGCTACCCCTGCATGCCACGCTGCCCCTTGGTGCTCCATAAAAGCAAACGAGGCAGTCGTGGTGAAGTACAGATGGATACAAAAGGCACAAATAATAATAATTTTAAAAGTCTGCATGCAGTAGCATCTAAAGCTAACCGCATGTTAAGCAAGGAGATTGTAAAGTCCTCCTGAGTGCCTTAGGAAATTCAGGCACAAACAAAATCTGGGAGGCAGCCTAAGTGCTGCCCTCACAATATTTAAGCCAATGAAAATAAGAAGAGGAATTGGAATATCAAAAATAATTACATGAAAATAACAGTGTTTATTTTCCCAAGAGCTTGCCCACCTGCAAGTTCTGGTTTTGCCAATGTAATCCTGCGTTTGTCTGAGCAAACTGGCTGAGAGGGATTAAAGCAGGACTCAGTGTGCTTGTGCCAGGGCTCAAATTCAGCCTGCAAGTTTCAGAGAGCCCTGAATTATTATGGGAATTAGTCAAAGGAGGAGCAGGAATTTAACCTAAATGCTCATCCTTTGGTGACTTTAGGTTACACTTAGTATCATTATTTTACATCAAGCTTCTGAAAATTATTTAATTTTTTTTTCCATTTCATGCCAAGGTCTTAATCTTTACTGCACTGGCAGTGAGAACGTTTTAAAGAATCATTTCCCGAGACACATTTAATACATTTCCAGTAAATTGTACATAAACCTGTCCAGCTGGCTGGGTCATTTCATCAGTGACACACCCACTGAGTGCAGGATGCCACCTGAGATTTACCTCAATGCTTTCAAAACCACAGCGATGATGGGATAAAGCTTTGCTAATGTGTGAGTGCGATGGGGAATACACTGATAACTGCCCACCAGGGAGTACAAGGATCTTTTTTAGGTTTGTTATGGGAAAGATTACACAGCGGATTAGACAAAGGGGGTTGAAGATCAGCACTGAAATTACACCGACTTTAGGAAAAGCAGCATTAAAAAGCTGGCTGTTTATTTAAAACCACTTAAGAAACAGACGGTGAAGTTTATCAAGTGTTTCTGAGCTGTGTCCTGTACGGCTTTCAGGGCCTGCTCCACATGCTCAGGAATACAAACAGAAGTTTCCACAGGATGAGGGTTCTGAGCAGGATCTGCCATGTCGGGGCAGAGTACCAACAGTGACTGCCTCACAGTCAGCTCTGCTGAAATTACATCAATAAAGAATGTTCTAGATGAACATTTTGAACGGCTCCTCTTACAAATATATATGCTGAATCCAAGCAGGGTGGGGTGGGGGGAAGAAAGAAAAGATCTTTTCATTGTTCACAAGCTGTTTCTGATAAAGAGTGCCGAGGAGGCGAAGTGCTGAGGAGAGACATGCTGCTGAAGCCAGCCTAAGGTGCACCCCTGATTTTAGGAAGAAGTGCCTCGTTCATGGTACAAACACAGTCCTTTCCTGCAGGTGCCTTTACCAGCAACGTCACCAGCGGAGTATTAAGAGAGGCCATGGGGACCCTACATGTCCCAGTTTTGGAGCAGCACGGGGCTCCTGGTCAGGGACAGCTGTGGCTGAAGCTGTTGAGCATTAGCACCGGGTGCCACTGAAGCCCGCAGTGAGAACTTTGGTGACCCAGTCCCCTCCCTTTGTCCCCAGCACCAGTGGCCGCCTCGTGCAGCTCTCAGAAGTTGAGCCAGGCTGGCATCCTCGTCACTGTTCATCGCCGCCGTTTAAGTGAATTTAACAAAATTATTTTTCTAAACTGTTTTAGATGCCATATCTATAATCCATAAAATTTATTGTACCTTTATGTGGAATTATACTGGAGTTGAATATATAAATCAATTTATAAGGTCTAATGACATACAAACGCTTAAAAACTAAAGGCGATGTAGTAAATTCAAATTACCATTACAAATGTAAGCTTTGTAGTCAGTGTGTGACCCGCTAAGGATTATATTTAACTCCCCTGAGAGTGGTTTATCATAAAACTTTATACTTTTATTACAGTGAATTATTAACTCCTCCATGATGTGAGTCATTCCATGCTCTGACTATAGCTTTTTTAATGACACTATAATAGACATCTTGCTAATAGCAGTAGGATTGCTACCTCTGAGGTTAGAAAAAATAGAAAAGCCAAAAAAAAAAGCAAAAAAAAAAAGTGAAAATAAAAGATACATGCAACAAATATGTGAAAATGCTTTTCCCGAGAGAGTAAAAAATATGTACCTGTAAGCAGTTCCATCCAAGGCTGAACTGCATAGACGTCATGACAATCTTCTGGCCATGAGCTGAAAAGGCTGGTATCTGAAATAACCAAAATGTTACCAAATGTAACCATTAGAAGATATAAAAATCCAAATTATTGTGTTGTTTTGTTTTGTTTTTTAATGTGGACAAGAATTATTTTTCCTCCTGATGTTCCAGTTCAATCAAGCAACTTTAAGGTATCTTTATATAAACTACTTGGCAATCGTTTCTTCTTCCCAGGAAGTTTCCATAGACTTTTCCCAATCAACGTTTCCACCATCCCCAGTGATCTGCAGTTTAATATCAGTATTTCCAGACTCTCCCTTGGCTGGAATTGGTCCAAAATCCCGGGAGATTTCTGGGCTAAATGACAGGACAATCCAGGCCCATGAAAATTCCAGGGTTCACTTCATTATCAGAAAAGCAAATCCAAGAGAAGTGTTTCACTTCACTTCTGTCTTTTGTGTGTTTTATTTCAAATTTCAAAACAGGTCTGCCCAGCCAGGAAATGTCACCCTTCTAGATGAATTTCTCTCTCCAAAAACCAAGCTCTGCTCCAGTTACATTGACAACAAAATTGACTGGATTTAAAATAAAGCTAGCCCATTTTTGACCAGATTTCCACATTTTTCAAGCACAAAGGATTTTCCATATGTTTGAATATGATTTTAAAATGACATGCACACATTTTTCATAAGAGAATTCTACCAAAAAGTGACTAACTACAATCTGAAGCATGCCAAGTTGTGTGGCATTACACAAAAATGAACCTGTGGGTATTTTTAAATGATCCTCACAAAAGCAAAAAATAAAAATAGAAAATTCCCATTTCTTGTATCTTCAAGGTTTTTTGAATACTTGTGTTTACTAAAAGAGTCAAAAAAAAAAATCAAGGAGACAGTTTCCTCTTTCCTCATGACACTCATTAATCCATTTATAGTGCTCCTTTGCTAGCAACATGACCACAGAGCTACTGAAAAACAGCAGGAAAATTAAAACTGGCAAAGAGAGGTCAAGCCTACCTGTACAGCAAAAAAAAAACCCCAAGAGAATAGGCTGAAACAGTGGTTATGCAGTACAAGTTCTCTGAAAACTCAGGAGCTGCTCAGAGCTATCTATATGATCATCTTCAATTTAATATATTTATTTGTAGCTGCTGCTTTTAAATGATTGCGTTTTTTCTATTTTGGACAGAGGCAGTGGTTACCACTGTGGTCACTGGACATGCACTTGAGGAGCATTAGAAGGACCTTGCACGAGGATTTTCAGCAGTGCAAAACTTCATGGGGAAAATAACCTGCAGAAAATTCAGTCCTGCCACAAAAGTTTGCCTAATTTATCTGTTTTTCCTTGAAAACAACTTTCATTTTCAGACTTGCCATGGCTGCAGGGAGGACTTTCAGGGCAGAAGGCCTAGAGCTACAAACCTTCTTACTTTGAGTGGAGTTGAGGATGTTTATTTGAGGAAACTATTAGTGTTCCTAAACTCACAAGGGATTACAGAGACAACACCGCTTGTCTTGCTGAATTCACACCTACCTCTACTTGCATTCTTGGAAAAGACTTGATGTTCAGACCTAAGCAAAAGGATTGCATTGCTGCATAGAGCTATAACAGATCTACCAAAATTCTGTGCTTTAAAAGGATTGCTTTCTGCTCAGCTCCAGCTCTACAGCAGCAAGAACAGGCTGCACCCTTTGTAACAGTGGCACATGTCCCTCTTCCTGCATTGATCTTCCCACCACTAAATGAGAAATTTGTCTAAGCCTGGTGACAATTAAAAAAAAACAAACCAACCAACCAACCAACCCTGTGCTCAGTGCCACTCCAGCAGGAGTTTCTGGGCCAGGGTGGAAATAAAGGAAAATTATGCCACGTGCAAATTCATCCCGTGGAAAAGCAAAGAGCCTGCTGTTGTGGCATCATGAAGTACTCTCTTTACACGGGTTTTATGGGGCAGTTTAGTGCTGTGCTCCTGTTTGGATCTTTTGTGTCTCCAGACTCTCTTTGTCAGCGTTTACTTATTTAACTATAAAGTTTCTGTTGGGGCTAAGGTTTGTTTACAAGTGGTTCTCAGCCCGAAAAGCAATTAAGTGTTTCATTTACTAAAGCTGAGTAATGTTGTAAGGGTCAACCCACAGTGACACCAGAGCAAAGCTGGGTGGCCACTGTGGATGTCACCGTTGTGTATGCCCACCCTTTGGGAGGCACAGAAAAGTGTCCATTTCCTGGAGGCAGCCCTGCTGAGGGCAGGTCCTGTTTGCTCACCATAAAACCTGCTCGTTAACCCAGCTCACCAGCGAGTACACTGACCCCAGTCCAGTCCTGAGCACCTCACCAGACAAATCCGTTTGCCTCCAAGGTGAGGGGGAAATGCACACACAGAAGATAATTGGGTTTTTGTTGGTTTTGTTTTTTTGTTTTTTGGGTTTTTTTTCTTTTAATGGCACTACACATTACTGAGCAAATTGCCAACTTTGTGCTTTACCAGGCATAGGCACAGCAACTTGATCAAGGTCCAGAGTTTCTTTCCTAAACTCTTAACTCTGAACCCTTACTTTGGTGAATTTTGATTCTCAGCTCTGATGCTGCTCCTCAGTAACTGCTGCTTTTCTTTTTTTTTTTTTTTTTTTTTGACATCTAAACGTCCTTGTATCTGAGAAGGAGATGGAGATGAAAGAAAAAATACTGAGAAGTGCAGTGAGTGATTTCACATTCAAATAAAAGAGGTGCTGTACTTCAGGAAGTTATAAGCACCTGCAAACAGGAGTTTTTAATGAAAATGCCTTTTCAACCATAACTATAGCATTGTAGTAGTAATGTTATAATACAATAAACTATCCTATTAAATCTTACGATTTAGATTTAATAAGACAGTGCTTGTATATTAAATAAATGCCAAATTATTATTAAAAAATGCTTGTACTGAGGTTTAACAACTCTGTCTTATACTTGCTGCCTTATTACCCCCAAATAAAATGCATGTGCAAGAACATGTATTTAAACCATTGCATAAAGCACACACACAAAAAGAAAGTTACAAATAAATTACTCAAATCTGGAAGGAACCCAACCTTTGAAAGGTAATGTTCACAGGTTTGGATTAAGAAGAACAAAGCAATAGTTTAGGTGACTGGAATTTCGCGGTGCTACCACAGCAAAATCCTTGAGGACGTTTGAGTCTGGGGGCTTTTGGTTTGGTTAGTTATTTGGATTTAGGTTTGTAAATTCAAGTTAAGCCAAGGTGGCTCAGAAAAGAGATTAACCTCAAGCTCTATTTCTGGCCAACAAGAGATGGAGGAAATGTTGCAGCAGGCAAGCAAAAATGCATTGTTGACAAATGACTCCATTTATAGTCCAGATTTCGGACACCTTGTCCTTAGTCACCAGTGACATCTAATTTGTCCCTAAAAAAACTAGCCCTTACATCTTTGTTACTTTAGGCTTTAGGTTAAGACATGTGGATGTCCCTCATAAATCTGATCTCCTATAGGGCCTGTCTCCTTCCAGTAGCTTCCCAGTTGAGGGAAAAAAACAACAAAAAAACCCAAACCCCACCACTAACCATTCTTTTCCTTCCTGTTCCAAAGACCTCATCAAGAATAAAGAAATTGTCCTAAATTTAGACATGTTAATCCCACGGTGTTTGTGTGAAATAGGTTAGTCAGACTGAGAACAAAAGGGAGGGAGCAGAAAGCTATAAAAAGCAAATGAAGGAGAGAAAAAAATATACCTACTGTACTTCACTAGCCAGAATCACTGTGGGTATACACCATACAGGGACATCCGTCAGCACCAATCAATACGTGTGGTGTTAGTCATGGATGATAAATTTGAAAGGGATTATAACTGTAAACAGTGATCAATAGAGACTTGCTGGAGGAGACAGAGAGGAAAAAACAACCTTAAAATGTTACACGGTTAATAAAGTAAGGGGTCAGTCTTAAACAAAACTCCAGTGAGACCCACTTATTTCAGAGCTGTTTCTACAAGGAGGGGGGAAAAAAAAGCCCTACCTATTTTCATAAAGCAATTGCTACTAAAAGGGCACATTATTAATTTACAGCATATTTGCTGATCCCTCTGTTTCAAAGTCACATCCTCCATTAATGTTTGGTTGGAGATGTTTTGCTGGATGCAAGCTGGCATCCCCCAGACCCCCAGAGAGAAGCTTGCTTTCCTCCTTGCTCTGCCCCCCCCTCCTTCCCCACCACTGACTTCACTATGGGCACATGAGTGATCAGAGCATTCACAACGGTGACATTCCCCTCCGCAAACAAATTCATCCAGGGCTTCAAGTAAAAAATGCAGAGAGCCTGTGCTGTTCACCCACAGATGAATGGAACTATCCGTCTTGTCACCAGGGGTCGTAGCAAGAGGTTACTGCGAGTATATACCTTGGCTTCTGTGCTGACGTTTGCAAGCAGCTCCCTTGCAAAAAATAAAATAAAATAAAATAAAAAATCCTGCCATATCAAGCACTTATCCAGTCCCTCTAGAACCCTTCTCAGATCATGTCTTTCCACACCTTTGGAGTCACAGCTCCAGGCTTGACATATATATTTTTTTTCTGCTGACCTTTTAGCGTCCTTTCTGCCACAGTGTGTAAACCATAAGCTGATATATGAAGGCAATTTTTAGTGGTGCCACTTGTATCTGAGTGATTGCACACGCTTTACGTTTCTGGCCTGCCACCCTTCCACCTTTTGAAGATCTCTCTATTTCTTTTAAAGGAACTGCAACAGAGGTGAAAAGAAGTTTAACTGCTTCAAGACTTTGATGGCCCAAGAGCACCTGTTTTGGGTTTTCAAGAAGATACGCTGCAGATTGGCTGACCAGTGCTTATGCTCGAGCACTAAATCTTTCTTGCCTTGCATATAGACCTGCAGGGGTTGAAGGAGGGGAGAGGAAAGGCTGTGTAAAGCATTTTCCCAAATTTAAGCTGGCAGAGATCAGTGATCACAGCAGGGCAGCTTTGCAAATATGTTACCAATAAGCGCCAAAGATCTGGAGTTGCAGCCGCAGGGACCGCGGCTTACAGGGCAGGGGCCTCTGAAGATTTTCCTCGTGGGAGCGGGGGGATTCCAGATCTTCCTCTGGGAAGATTTGCAGCAGATGGCTTCACAGAGTAATTTTTTTGTTGCCTCTCTGCCTCTCCCTATGCCGGTCACAGAGCTGGCGGCGAATCGCTCAGGAGGACACAAACAACAAGGTGGCATCAGCCATTCCTTACAGACTGGCAGCACGCCGCAGCGGTAAAACCCCACACAGCCACGGGGACACAACACACAGACATTATAATACTGCAGCAGCCCCTTCCTAATTCACTGGGTGACTCAAAAAGCACAAGCAACGGAGTAGCGAGCCAAAGAGGACTACCTGGAGGCCAAGGTGACCCTCCCCAGGATCAGCGCCGCCTCCCCTCAGGCAACAGAGGCATCACCTTGCAAATGTGGAACCTCAAAACCACACAGCATCCTGAAACAGGGTCACCGTCGCCAGTGAAAGGATGGGTGTGCTTCACAGCCTGCAGAGTCCTTGCCACCAGCTACAGCCGCATGAACAGAGGAGCTGGCTGCAGCTACTGTGAACTCCTTTGATCCCAAATCAACAGCAGAACTGAGAAAAGTCCATTTTTTATCCTCACATCTCCTGTTCAATAAACAGTTACCAGGTGGGAGAAGGAATAAGAAGCTGATCTGCCAAGGAATGATTGCAGAGAAAGTATTTGGGAAGTCTAAGGAAAAGTGTAACTGAGGAGAAATGAGGGAGATTTGAGAAGAGATTAAGATGGTACCACCAAAGAGGTGTTGAGACACAGAGGAGCAGGAGTAGAGAAAGTGGAAAGAGTGAGTTAATAAGAGAAGAGGAAGAATCCACAGGGTCAAAAAAAACCAAAAGCCTGAAAATTGTTATGAGGGAGCAATTCCAACAGATCCAACTGAGAGCCTTGTCCGAATCACCTGAACACACTATGCCTATAAAACAGGGAGGACTGGGTGCAGGATGAACGTACAGAGTAAATGCCAAAAATCTATTACTTTTTAGCACAGAAGCAGAGGACCACATGGCTGCCTCCAAGTGGGAATGGGAGGTTTCCAACCCAGCAAGTTACTGCGTAGTTGCCATGGGCACAATTTGTGCTCAAGCTGTGCGCAGAGGCCAGGATTGGCTTGGAGCCCCCTGGGTTAAACATTACCTTTACAACGCTGTGCGGCGCCTTTCCTAGGCAGGGGGGTGAGGGAACAAAATTCCAAGGGACTGCCTGATTGGTCACCAGCAGAAACCCCCTTGAGCAGTCGTGTGGCACGTCACATGTGTTACACACACCAGAGTAAGGAAGGGAAGAGAAAGCACCAAGCAGAGAACCAACAAAAAGCTTTGACTCTGTCCTCCTTGGGTCTGATCCAAAGCGTGCTTTCATCACACAGTCATTGATTTAAGAGTCGGAATGAGCCCTTTCTTCCAATGGTAGCTGGATTCCCAGCTGCCCTTTTTTCAAATGCTGGCCTGGGCATAAAGGGAGTATAAGTAATTTTCATTTCAAAGAGGGCTGCAATTGTCCTGTATTTTAATGCCGGACACTAGGAGTAGCCTCCTCTGCCTGACGCTGGGAAACATCACCCACCCCACCTCACCTCCGAGGCCCTTCCTCCCCCTCCAAGGCATCCCCGGTACAGCCCAGGTTAGCAAAGGGGCAAAGCCCTGGGGGCCAGGCAGGCATAAAGCTGCAGATCCTGTGGAAGGCTGTAGACTCGCACTAGTGGTCTAGTGACCCTGATGATATTGATGACAATTAGTAGACAGAGATTAAAATGGAAATGAGGGAAGGATTCGTCTGTCACTTTATCCATCAGCTGTAGCTTGCCCCAGGCAACAGACACACACTGGGCTTTTTGTTTTGTTGTTATTCCCTTGTTCAGCTCAGTTGGTTTCAGCGGTTTGCTTAGTTATCACTAATTTTTTTCTTAAAACTGCTGTAAAATGGGGTTTTTGTCAAATATCCACCACTGACATCGCACAGCACTCAGCGTGCAAACCATCCCTGGATGTGTCTGCTCTTGCTGCCTGCTTGATGCTGGGGGTGTTGAAGAGCTCCACTTTATTCTGCCTATTCCAGTAGTTTCTGTTTCTTTTGTTATTTTAATACCTGGGAAAGCAAAACTGCTGGGCTAGAGGAGGAAGGTCTCTGTTCCACTGCAGCCAAGGCAATGGCAGTTCTAAGTTAGTCTATGGCTGTGACTTTTCAGGCTGGGTGTCACTTGATGGGGAGTCAGTGTGACATGTCCTCTCTGACAAACCTGTCCCATCCACCCTTCTTCTCCCAAGACTGTAAATTGCCATTTCCTGAGATTGGAAGACACATCCCCTAAACTTTTCCTGAGATTACAACTCATATATTCATCTTGAGGGACTCAGGAAGGTTTTGTTTCATCCTAAAATGTTGTAACTTGGGAAAGAGAGAATTCTTGTGCAGCTGGTATAAAATTCTAGCCCACAATTACCAGACCATTTTGGTTCAGTAGTCCACCCAGAAGGAAAAAAAAAATAAAATGCCATTAAAACATGCTCCTGAAGCTCTTCCATGGTCTGCAACATGGATCTGTCCTCATGGCACCAACACTTACCTCCTGCTTTCTTGTCCTCTCTTGTATCTCCCCTGCCAGAATATATCTCCAGGATGCAACTTTGCAACTCTTATTAACAGCACCCCATTCCAGTATTGTGTATACCCCACGTGTGATAAATAACAAGCAACAACACAGACAGAGAGCCACCCTCCCCCTGAAGAAAAAGCAGATTCAGTATTCATAAAGTATTAGAGAGCAGGCTCACATCTGCCACGGTCTTTTCATGGCTTCTGCTGTCACCAGCTCTGCTGATTTGCTCCCGGGAAAAGCCTGGGCACAGACATGGCAGGAGCCCGGGAGCAGAGCTCAGGTCCTCCCCTCCCCACACACACAGACACACGCTCCAGGTTCCCGTGGGACAGAGGCAAATAAATAGAAAAGATGCCTCTGCTGCCATCGGGGCACTGGCACAGAGAGAGTTCCTTCCACTTAGCGCAGTCAGAGCAATTAAGGGCTCACTCCTTAAGCTTAAAAAGTCCTCGCTGTGGTCCCGATCCTACAATGAGATGGATGAATGGTTGTCATTCACACAATTTCACTGCAGATCTTAAAAGAAATGGTTGGAAATCTGTGATTTCCCAGTGGGAATGCAATCACTGTTAGAGGCTGAAATCTTGCTGGAAAGAGAGGGACTGGGGCAAGGCAGCAAGTATTCTGCTGCACCACCAGAGGAGTAGGGAAAGATTTCTACCTCCATCCACACATTTCCCAGTTGGGACTAAACCTGAACAACCTGATTTATTACACCTGCTTTTCACGTGGTTAGCTGCAAATGTTTCTCAGGTTTCTACTGCTGTTGATGGACTACTGACTAATCAAAAAGTCAGGAGTGCAAATTTGCAGTACTGGCTGCTAGCCAGTTTGCCCATAAAAGGTTTCCAAATGGTCACTGAGCCCTTAACCCTGATGAAAACAGCAACAAAGACACTGGCCCAAGCTCCTGCTCCTGCCACAGCCTCCCCCTGGCTTTGTTGCATGCAAACATCATTGGGTTGCTTTTTTACTTTTTTCAAAAAAAAGAGTACAATTCCAGAACATGCAGCAGAGAGGCCTTTCTACTCATTAAAAGCTACATGTGGGTGTGAATTATTTTATATCCTCCTCGGAAATTATCAGACCACCTCAGAAAATGATTAGTTTTCGCATAAGGTGCCAGATCCTCTGGTCCATTTAGGCTGCTTTATGCCACTTTGATGGCTCAGCTCAGCCCTAAATAAAACAGGCTTAATTATCCTTAGGATTTCTCCTGCCTTGGGAAATCTCCAGGTAATGTGGAAATGCCACAGGGACTCCTACACCACCACAGCTATTAGCGGCGGCGAGCAGTGGCGGGGAATATCCCCACGCCCCATTGATTTCCTGCTGCCGTGGCTGTGGGCATCTGGCACAGATGAGGGCCACCCTCGGGCTAATGCTGTTTATGCCAAGGAAAAGAGCCTGAGAGTGGGACAGCCCCAGGACCACTGCTTGAAAATAACCTTGTGAGGCTGAGCCTAAATCAAACATGAAACACTTACGGCTCAGTGGGAATGCTGCACTCTGAAAGTCCATGGCTCATGGCTTTGGAAAATATCTCCTCTGGTTTTTCCAAAGCCCTCACTCTTGCAGGAATACAAGGAACATGGATATGTCCTCAGCCTTAGAGTAAGCATCTCTTCTCAGAAAAAGACCCATGCCTGCCACTGTCACCCTGAGCAGTCCTACTCCAAAGGCATGCTGAGCCCAGGGTGCTGCTCTTACACAGAGGCTGCACAGGAGAACCCCCCTGGCCCCATGGGGCAGGCAGTGGGGGCTCCTCTGCAGACACAGCAGACAAAAACAGGGTCTTTCAGGGCACATTTCTGCTCATCCTGAAGAAGATGCCTACAGGTAAAACCTCTAGATCTCACCATCACACGCAGAAGTGACCTGGGTGACCAGCTCACAGGTTTATGTTGTAGGCACTCATGTGTCCTCCTGGTGTTTGGGGTAGGATGGATGCGTTTGCAGGTCTGTCCCCTGTATGCATGACAAAGACGCAGAAAGAGAGATGGTGGACTTACACAGGGGCACTGAACACAGCACAAAGAATGGGGCCACATCTCCTTGGCAGAAACCCACAGCCTCTTCCCACCACATCCCCCAGGCAGTTCACTCCCATCACAAAGCCAAGACAGGGTTATTTGGGAGCTCACGTTTCACTCGCCTTTGTCTGTCTGCCTTCCTGAATCTGCAAACATCACTGTCGTAGAGCAGATCTGTGTCACATTCAGAAAGCCAGAATTTCTGCATCATGCTTAAAGGAAAGCTGAGATTTTGACAAAACTGATGGGCAAGCTCCCCTCACACTAGAGAAAGTTTCTTATGCACCACGGGCGAGTGGGCGAGGGAATTTGTTGAGACCTGTCGTAGCACCAACAAGAACTAAAAAATCTTGCAGCAGCTACTGCCATCTGAGCCTGTCAAATTCCACTGCAAACAATATGTCACTCTGCTGGGGAGGCGGCGAACAATCTGAGGGTGAGAAAAAGGGACGTCTGAAGTATCCAAAAAACTCACTCCAAAGGTTTCTAAAAAGAAGAGAGCCCATCCACGCACACGCACACACTCTGGCCAACAGGCATTCGCTGGAGAACTGCAGCTTCCATGTTTGCACCAGCTTTTAAAGTATTCCCCAAATCCCTTGGTTCCAGTAGGATAATGTCAGTTCTGGCACATCTTTCTTAAATCCATGGCCAGAGAGCACAAACACTGATGGAGGAGGCAGGCTGCAAAAGCTGTTCACCTTTCTGCCGAAGTGCAGGATAACAGGCCCTAAAAGGACCAGGCCTTTTTTTGACCAAACTGGTTTAACCAGGTTCTGAACTGTACACTGGCAGAGGTAATGCCATTTGCTTTGCTCCCTCTGGGAGCATTTGGAGAGTTTGAAAATAGCTGAGAAGAACAGGGAGGAATGGGAACATCAGAGCATCATGATCCAGGGGCATTTTCCTCTTCTTTCAAGCTCTTTCTCCCTCAGAGCTGCATGTGTTGTCTTCCACACTTCTTTGCTTCCCCACCATATGCAGTATTCCCAGCAAGTAAACCTCCTCCTCTGGAGGTACCCAGGAACGATGCCAGGGCTGCAGAGGAGAGCAGGGAAGCCCCCTTCCACTGGCCTCTCACCAAGGGATTATTAGCCAGCAGGATCGTCGAAGGTTTTTCCACTCTTTCCAGGCTGAGTGTCAATGGTTTTCCATTAACTGGGTTTTAATATCCCAATGCTTTTTACTGCATCAGAGCCTTGCAAAAGATACCATGGTGAAGGATATCTTTTGGAACATATTCCCAAGAAACACAAAGCTGACAGTTCCCATCTGCTTTACGAATTGGCCCTTCCAGCAAAGGAAAATCCACAGGCAACGGAATACGGCTTCTGACTTAAGTGCAGTGCTCTATATAAAATTTAGGGGGAGGAGGGTGATATCCCTCCCAATGATATCTGTTAACATTGTCTCTAGGAAGGAAGAGGCAAGCAACACAATCATACAACAGCTTTGCCACAGAGAGAGAAGTATCCTGGAAAACATGTGTTGAATTAAAACCTGAAAGTCTAAGAAGAAAACAGAAAATCAGAAACCTGTGTCCATTGAAGAACAGACTAGAAACAAAACAGATCAACAACTCACAGAGCAAAACAGCATACAAATTGGAACAATCAATATGAATAACAAGAAAACCAAAGCTGAGGATCAAAACCTAAAGCACACTTGCTAAGTCTGAAATAACCACAATTCTCCCTGAAATGCAAGGCCAAAGCTGCTTCTTAAGGACAAATCATTGATGTTAATTACCTGCACAGGTTTGGAGAGTGAAAGCAGAAACCTCAAGTTCTTTCAAGGGAGACAGGGAGTGGAAAAGGACATCTTTTCTTCAGTGTGCCAAAGCAAGGGCTTTTCTTTTCCCCCTCACCCACCCCCCAGCAATTGTTTCATAAACACAAATATAGCCAAAACCAACTCCCAGCTCCCCAGCAAAATAGCTGAGTTGTAGTACTGACTTCTCAGAATAAACTCACTTAAAATTACACATTTGAAAATTATAAGAAACCTCCTGAAAACATGCAGCTAATGAAACCAAAGCCTTTGTTATGAACACCGTATGTCTGAGCAGAGCAGACCTTCCTAGCCTGTAACAAGATTCCCAATTTCTCAGAGAAGCACAAAACCACCTTCTGTGTCGCCTATTTTAGTCGCAGGAGCACCTCTCCTCCCTTGTCAGGTACCATCTCACAGCCCTGTGGAGTCTTGTTAACTTTCTACCTTTTGTGCTTCTCACTGTTCAAAGATTTCTAAAAACTGCACACAAGAAAGAATTGCAGAGAAACTTGTCAAGGCCGGTGGGTCTAAAGCTGGACCTATCAACCGTGATTTCTTTAGGAACAAACACAAGCAATAGCCTCTTGGCCCTTTTCTCTGACTGTCAGCAAAGAAAGGGGAATCTCTGAAAACTATCTAAACCCATTTTCCCAAGCACCAGTTAGCCCAAGAACAACTGCATTGAACCTTCAATTTAATATCCCCAAAATTGCTATATTTTTCCTTGTTTCATATAAATCTGATTTGTCCAGGTATATTTCAGGTTTTCACAAGTTGATTGAGGCATGGTTTAAAAGAAATATGATCCTCTGCCTTTTCAGAGGGACGGATATTTTTATACCCAGATATATTTCCCGCAGCACGGGTCCAAACACAATCATCACCTCGAAAGGGAAAGCAATGTGCCCTGGAGAGGAGGAGAGGAGTGTACCTGGCTTCACAGCATCTGTGAGCAGCACCCTGAGAATAAAACCGGGTTCGCCCCCCGGGGACTTCCTCAGCCAGTGGCAGCGTGCCTCTGGCTGCAGGAGGAACGCCCTAAGCAAAGGGATTGCTGGTCACACCTCTTCCCGCTGTGCCTAACCCCGGAGGCTTTGCCTGCAGGCATCACTGATGCAGGCAAAGATTAAAAACATATATAGGTAGGGATACGAAAAGAAAGGGGGGAAAAAAGGATGAAAAGGAGGGGGGGAAGACAGAAGTGAGTATGAGGGGGGGAAAAAGGCGTAGGACACCTGGAGACTGGCCGTGCCTTAGGGAGGCCAGTGGGTGCCCCATCCATCCCGCTAAAGGGCAGCAGTTCTCACATCGCCGTGCCAAGTGCCTGCTGGAAAGGCAGGCAGTGCAGAGAGGAATCCTATTAGGGAATAGAATGACGCCAAGGAGTTCCTTCCTCTCTATTTTTAATATGCCCTCACCACTGCCGGCAGTTCAGGGAGCCTGTGCACCGCGCCTCGATGGAAAAAGCCCAGCCTCGGCTGCTCCCGCGGCTCTGGCAGGCTCATCCTGAAAGGCACGTGAGCGAGCCGGAGCCAGTGCCTGATCCGCATCCTTTCACGGTTTACAGGAAAGCCGGCGGAGAAGGCAGAGCTCAGCACCAGAAAGGTGCAACCCTGAGCTCATCACTGAGGAACTGGGGGGCACCGCGGTCCTTCATCCACCAGGGTCGTGACTGAGCGGTGGGACCCCACAAACAGCCGCTGCTTTAATCCTCCCATTAAACAAAGCACAACTGGAGTTAACTTGGCCCTCTGTGATGTACTTGTCACCGGTCCCATCCCTCTTTAGGCTGTTGAAGCTGGCGACAGCTCGATTTACCACTTGAAGAGAGCTCTTGGGAAGTCATCTGCCTGGCTAACTGTGGGAGAATGGTATTTCAAAGGGACAGATGCAAAATCACTCCTTTTCCCTCAGCATTCCTGCCGTGAATAACTTGGAAAGAGCCACTTCAGTTGGACACGGCAAGCTCCATGTCTCCTGCTGCCTCAGGGGTGATTCAGAGGAGACAGCACAGCTCCAGGTTAAAAATCTTGGTAAGCCATCTGCCTGATCCTGCTGATTATTCAGTTTGGCCCTAAAACAGCGATTTTTGGGACCTTCAAACGTGCCGGGTAAGAGATGCCTAGTTATTTTTTGGGATTTTTTTTCAAGTGAGGGTCTCCTGTCCCAAATCCTTAGGTCATTTTAATCTGCCAGACTTGATTTTATCCCTCGTTTTGGTGGGGGAGGCTGGCACTAAGCAACTCCTCTTAATCTATCCGTCAGTTGCCAGGCAAAGTCTGGAGCGGGCAAAGAGAAGCAACAAAGTAAATTCAGAGCAAGGCTGAAGAAGGCATCTGAGAAACTTTCAGTTTTGGAGGCTACACAGGGCTGGCTGCCAGCATGAGTGAGGCTCTGAGCTGGAGTGGATGGGCTCTGTTTTCTCACCTGAAAGGATTTCTTTGGAGCTGTAATGAAGGTAAAAGAAACAAAACTGTGGTTTGGAAGTGCAATCACAGATGTAACAAAGAACAGTGGTTTTGAACAATCCTCCTTAAGAAACATAGCTATTCCCTGTGGAAAACTATGAAAATGGCCCCACAGGAACTAGAAAAGGCAGAAGATTGGGGAGATACTCCAGAGATTTGGGAGTTCATGTGAACGACCAAGACAAGATTGTAGGGATAGACAGAGTGCATCCCTGTCAAGGAAGTTGTAGGAAATCTCTCTGCAAAGACAGCTGGCCAAATTGAGCAGAAGCCAGTGCAGACATGTGATCTTATAAGGCTCCTCCTGCCCTACAAATAGAAAAAGCCAGAAAATTTTGCATATGTAACCACTGCCTGGGCAAAAGGTGTGAGGCTTTTGGTTGTAGTTCAAAACCATGTTGTTGAGAACAAAATTACAAAAGCATCCCCTTACACAAAGGGATGAAATTATTTAATTGCTTATACACTTCTGCTAGAAGTCAGACAGTAAATGAGAGGAATTAGAATGGCTGATTTATGAGCACAAGTATTACTTGGTTAATGTTACTAGGAAAACTCACATGATCAGGACGTGCGTGAGCCAGCTCAGTGGGCTCAGAGCACGAATGAAAGGGTGCAGTGCACCATCTCAAAACCTCATCACCTCTGCAGCTCTGTGCAAATAAAGATTTCACAGTGTAAAAGATTTCAGCTGAAAATAGCTGGTGGATCTGTGCTCTTACAAACACACTGGAAGGAGTGAGCTACTTGGTGCCTGCTACACCCCACCAAAACAGTGCAAAAAAACACGATGACCAGCTTCTTTAAAGGCTTATTTATCATGTGTTGGTAAAAAAAGCTGTGTTAACATATGGGACTTCAATCTGAATGGCATATGCTGGTGTTCTCAGGCTACCAGCACTAAAAAGTCCTCAGAATTTCAAAAATTACAGGCAGCCAATTTCTTAACTCAACCCAGCTTGGGGTAGACTGCCTAATGACAGATCCAGAGGAACTGATCCCAGATGTTAAAAATTAATGGTTACTCAAATGACAGCGATCATGACTCGATCATATTTGTTGTCAACATCCAGACCCGACTCCAGAGCGATGTGTGTGTTTATGGGCACTCCAGTGTGTGCATTCACATATCTGCAGTTGGACAAAAATCATTCTCACGATACTGAAATAATTACGAGCAGTATCAGCTACAGAGGGGCCTTCTCATGGTAATCGGAAAAGTGCTGAGAATACATTTGTAGATTTCAAAGGCCACAATTTCACAACCAAGAGACAAACTGACAGTATTTTAAAAATTCTCTCAGTTTAAAAGTAGACATAGAATGAAAACACATTTGTTTCAACACAAAGCACTAATGATATAAAGGAATACTGATAATAACAATTATAAACCAAAAGCTAATAACTCTAGGAGTCTGACAAAGGGAGCCAGAAAGGGGAAAAAAAAAGGAAATCAACGAGGAAAGGATATCTGGGACTTTTAAAAGCATATTGAGAACAAAAATGTTGTCAGCTGTTACTGGAGAAAAATAGACGAAATGTAATAATAATGAGGAAAACATATAAGAATTCAATGAATACCTGTCTTCCATATTTGGGAAATAGATTTTATGTGCATATTGTCTCAAAACAATGAATCCCACTCAATCTCAGCAATGAGTGAAAGGGCTTTAAAACAGCAGCTAGAAAAGGGGGAGATTTTGAAGTCAGTCAGTTGGAAAATGTGCAAAGAACGGGCATGGAAGCTCTCCACCCCACCGGGACACGATGGGATTTACAATATTCCAGAAGCCCAGAGGAAAGTAACATTTCTCCAAAATTTAAAACAAACAGATGGGGTCCTCCAGGTACTGTGAGGACTGTCATTCTCATCTTGGGTAAGGTAATGGGCAGTTAATCCAAAAATTATATATTATAATACAAAAAGGACAAATACAAATACTTTCCAGTAGTGTGGTTGACAAGAAATAGATTATAAGTGGGATTTTTTTTTTTTTACTTAGAGCCCAGATCAGCTTGATAAGGGTGATAATGTTGGTATGGTGCACTTAGATTTTTGCAAAGCATGCGATCAGATTCTCCACACTGTTTTGACTCAGTAGGTAGAATGATATAATCTAAACAAGGCACAAATTAAAATGGATTAAAACTGGCACCTTAGATTGAAAAATGTAGCTGTGAATAGAAGTCTGAAAATTGAATAGGAATAGTTTTAACTGGGCCAGCAGCACCAGTCCTCAGTCTCATGCTATTTAACATATTAAATCAATGATTGAAAAAACCCTGGAATAAAATCATTATTAATAAAGTCTGCAGGTGACAGGGAGACTGCAGGAGAGCTCGATCAAAGAGCACACAAAGCACTCTGAATCACTTGGCAAACTGTAATCTGAACAATGTCCACCCCCAATAAAACACTTTCATCCAGCCAGGAACCAAGAGGGGACCCCACCACCTCTACCCCAAACCACGCCAAAATTGTGTTTCTGTCAGCTGATCACAAAATCTCCATTCACAGCCACAAAGCCCAGTGCAGACTCAGGCACAGGAGAGGAGTTTCAAGGAAGAATAGAGACGTTATCCTGCCTGTGCCTTTGGCAAAGGTGCAACTGCTACAGGAATACAGAGACAGCCCCGGAGGCAAAAGTTCAAGCAGGAAATTGGTTAATTGTGAAGGATTCAAAGAGGAACAAGAATGGGGAAAGCACTAGAAAACATGCCTTATCATGAACAACTCACAGCCCTCTGTCCCTTCAGCTTATCAAAGGGAAGGTGACAGAGGGCCTCGATCACAGTTTATGGTGGCACAGGTCACAAAAAATAAATACAATGGGACACTTCCTTCTGAGAGACAAAGTTGTCAGAAGAGCCAGTGCTGGAAGCTGAAGCCAGAGAAAGCACAACTTGGGTGGAGAGTTAATTTATCATTGAAACTATTTACTGAAGGGATTGTGGTGCATTTTACAGCACGGGGAAACTCAAGTACTGCGATTGGTTTGCACTTTAAAAGATACAAAGTACTCGAAATTGGATAAATGCGCTCAAAGGCTTCTGACATGTTTCTCTCTTTTCCATGGGCAATGATTCATATCTCCTAACTTTTTTTCTGGAGCCTTCCCCATGATTCACACATAATATTTGCCAGAATATTTAGCTCCTCCTTCTCTATTTTCCTTACCACCTTCTCACCTAAAAGCTGCAAAACATATTTATTTGGTTGCTGCCTTGTAGACTACCATGTATTTCACATGCCTGCAGCACTAACGTTCAGAGACAGATTTTACTTATTTCTGTTCGTCAGAATAAATGGTGAGAAATGGCTAATTTGCTACATCACAACATTTTAGGAGGTGAGGATGATGGAAAAAAAAAATCTACCAGCTGTCTGGAAAGTTAGGGTATAAATCCAGTCTTCTAATTATTAAAGGGGCGTGTTTAAACTCCAAGGCTTAAATTCAAGAGTGTGGATATATTTTAGCAAGATCCAGGAGTACAGAACTGGGCGGGGCAGGGTTACCTCTCTTAATTGCAACAAGCCATAATTTCCCAATCCATATTTTTTTCAGAAGAAACAGCTAATACCTATTTTACATGCATGTAACAAAACAGTCTTTTGCAGCTATCTTCCGGAAAAAGGAAAAGAATCCTTTTTCCCCCTTTCCCCACGTTCCGTTGATATCTTGTGCCAGACTCAAACTGACAGAATTTGTCAGCTACCAACTGGAGATGCTACCAGTTTCCAAATCAGGCATTACGTGGGCCAACCAGTGGTCTGAAACCTACTGTAAACAGCCCCCAAGCGAGGAGCCAATATGGTAATTTGGGGAAGTGATTTAATGTATTGGCTTCCAGTAGCAAGTCAGACCCCAGGCAAGGAAACACACTTAGAGGGAATTCAGCGTGACACCAAAATTGGGATGGTCGAGAGCAGTTTCCTCTCTGGGGAAGGAAAACCAGCAGCACAGAAGTGTCACTTCAAGCTTGAACAAGTTTCTACCAGCAGAACTTGTCAGGACACTGTCAGGCAGGAGCTGACAGCCATAAATCAGTGCAGCTCCAAACGAACTGCCGAGCACAGGAGCTTTTATAGGGAGAGGGTCTCCCAGTGACAACAGCCACCTAACGCTCCCTTACCCTAATAACTGCATAATGAAAACAAATCTGAGCAAGTGCTCAGGAATGCCCTTTTCTCCCGTGCTGTTACACTGGAGCTGGAGTAATGCCAGGTTGGGGTTTTGTTGTTGTTGTTGTTGTTCTAAAAAGGTTTTGCTCTGCAACCAATTTTGTTTTGTTAAAACAAACAGAGAGGCACTTGCTATTGATCTCCCTATTAAATAGTCCTGGTAAACATTTTGACTAGCTCTGCAAACTTAATACAGATGTTCGCTCTGCGCAGATCACTCCCGACAGCTGATACAGGGAGCCAATGCGTGTCCGTGGCAGGGAAGGCAGCAGTGCAGGGGGAGAGGGAGCTGCAAAAATAAGCAGCTTTCTGGCAGGTAAGGGCTGTGCAAATACAATACCTGTGCTCAGGTGTGCGTGGATGCCTTGTGTGAGGGAAGGGGGAGGTTTCTAATCTGGAAATCGGAATTAAGCAGAAGAAAAGCTCCCCCCAGCAGGCATCCACTTACAGCTGCCCAGGTGAAAGGGGCTCTGTACCCTGGACAGAATCTGGCAGGGCTCTGTCCAGCAGATATTCAATGTCTGGAGCTGCCAGAAGTGGGGAATCTGCAGGATTCCACAGCCTGGCAACAAAAGAGGCTAAACCTGATTCACAAGATAAAATAAAAGAACATAAGAAATAAAAAAGGGCTCCTCTGTTTCCTCCCAAAGGTCATTCTCACCTGATCTCTGTGGCAAACCAGCTCCTCTCCATGGTCCCTACATCCAGCCAAAGTCACCTCTTACTTGGGAAATGCTGTTGGAGCTGAACTGATCAGGTGAAAAAAGGGAAACTTCCTGCTTTGGTTTGGAATGTTTCACTTCTCAGCACATCATCTGCAGCCAGGGCTGCCCGAAGGAGCCCCCTCATTTCACCACCAGAGCTTTACTGCACTTTGGGGTGGGGGGCCATGGCGCCAGCCCTGAGGGTCTCTTCTCCCGGGATCCGCTCTTTTCCCACATGGCTCATCAGATAACAGGGATGGACAATCTCCCATCCGCAAAGTCACCTCTGGTCGCATCAGATGTGGGTGTGCAGGTGTCAGCCATGCTGTGAGGAGAAGCCGGAATTTTCCTGTTCTGGGCACAACCGGCTCCTTCCAATTCCAAGGCTGCACTGCCGGGCACAGCCAGACCCCTCATCCAGCTGGGAGCACGGCAGGAGAGCAGGGCAAAATGGCGCCTGGCTGTGAGGGGAAAGGCCTGAGGGGGAAAACCTGAGGGGAAAGGTGTGAGGGAAAAGCACAAGGGGGAAAAGAAGATGGGGGAAAGTGAGAGGGGGGAAAAAGAGCGTGGGGAAAAGTGTGAGGGTGAACAGTGCAAGGGGTAGAAAGCATGAGGGGGAAAGCGCAAGCAGGAAAAAATGCGAGGGGGTGAAAAGATTCAAGCGGGAGAAAAGTGTGAGGGGGAAAATTCGTAAGGGGAAAGTATGAGCAGGAAAAGCATGACAGGAAAAAGCATGAAGACAAAAAGCACAAGAAGTAGAAAATGTGAGGGGGAAAGTACAAATAGGGAAAAAGTGTGAGGGGGGAAAAGTGTGAGGGAGAAAAAGTGAGGGGGAGAAGCATGAGGGAAGAAGCTTGAAGAGGAAAAACTGCAAGGGGAGAAGTATGAGGGCAAAAAGTGCGGGAAAAAGCGTGAGGGGAGAAGCATGAAGAGGAAAAACTGCTAGGGGAAAAGCATGAGGCAAAAAGTGCGGGAAAAAAACGTGAGGGAGAAAAGGTAAGAGGGGAAAGCGTGAGCGGGAAAGAAGTGTGAGGGAGAAAAGGTGAGAGCGGGAAAAAGTGCAAGCAGGAAAGTGTGAGGGGGAAAGTGCGAGCGGGAAAAATTGTGAGGGGAAAAGTGCAAAGAGGAAAAAGCACAAGGGAGAAAAAGTGAGAGCGAGAAAAAGTGCAAGCGGGAAAGTATGAGGGGAAAAAGTGTGAGCAGGAACAAGTATGAGGGGGAAAATGTGAGCAGGAAAAAGCGTGAGGGAGAAAAAGCGAGAGCGGGAAAAAGTGCAAGCGGAAAATTGTGAGGGGAAAATACGGGCAGGAAAAAGCGTGAGGGAGAAAAACGCGTGAGGGGGAAAGTGCAAGCTGAAAAGAGTGGGGGAAAGAGTGCAAAGGGGGAAAAGTGAGAGGGGGAAAGAATGCAGGGAAAAAAGTGAAGGGAAAAGCATGCCAGGAAAATGTGGGAAGGGGAAAAGCGTGAGGAGGGAAAAGTGTGAGTGCTTCCATGAGCCCCATCTCATAGAGGCAAGACAAGACCAGTGGTTTGCCCAAGATCCTCTCACCTCTGAAAGGATCAATGTCTCCAGGATCTGGATACTGCCTGCTAGTGTACTTAGACCAGGATTTTAGAAAGCAAAGTTCAACCTGCTGTTCCTCTTAGGCTAGGGCTCAGCACCTTTCCCAAAGAAACCTGGTGCTGGTCTCTTTGAGCTGATCAGATCACCAGCAACTACCCATAAGAAATTTAAATGAGGAGTAACAAATAGGAAGTGATGAAAACTAATCACTTGAAAAGTCACTTTCCAGGTGCACATTCTTGCTGAGAGTCGTAAAACTTTCTGAACGCACAAATATTTGCACAGATAACCAAAGATTATCTTAAGTAGCAGAGTGGTTAAAATAGCTTTGCAAAGAAGCAAAGAGCAAAGCCCTACTCATTCATGAATATGTTTATGCATTTGTTTATTAGCATGCAGCCAGCTTTAAACCCTTCCCAGCAGGGGAGAGACTCTATACCTTATGCCTATGGGCCTCATAATGCTTCCAGTGGGGATGGAAAAACTTCAAAAAAAGTTTGGCATTCAGATCCAGTTTCTCTGCTTATCTGCTGCTAATCCAAACTCTCCCAACATATCAAAAACGTTCAACCGGGCAGGAAACCACATGAGAACAGGTTTTCCTACAGGATTTCTGGCATTTCTACATTAGATTCCAGATGGAAACACCCATGAGAACAGCTTCTATCGTGGTATTTTTGGCACACTCAGTTCCAATTCTATCCGGAAACCTGAATTGGGAATGGAAAGAAAAAAAAAAAAAAAAAAAGAAAAAACCTCCACACAAACCAAAAAGCATCAAACGTTTGTGTCAGTATTTCAGAACCTGAAAAAAAGTGTATCATTTGAGGTGGATTTTAATTTTAGGAATGAGGAGACAATGTTTTTGGTCTTATCTTCAGTGGTTTGTCTTTGCTTACTCCCAGTTACACACATCCCCAAAAAAAAGATACCAGAGTGCTCAGCAGCTACCAAAACTAGAAATGACCATCCATCTGAAAATAAGCATTCACGCTACCCCCAACAATATTTGGGCTTCACACAAATGACTTTGCTCCTTTCTATGCACAAGTGAATATCAGATATCCAAAAACAAAGGCATTCATCAGAACTTCTGAAAAAAAAAAGATTTCAGAGGGGTTGTTATCCATGACTACAGCCAAAGTCAGGCTCTTTGCCAGTCAAAAATGAATGAATTAAATGTGGTAAGTGAATTCACCACATTTCCTGCAGTCCATTTTTTGCTCATTTACCCAGCTTTGCCACTCCCTCTAGATTGGCAGATGCTTCCATAGGTAATAACTTCAGCTCTAATGACTTTGAGCAGAACCTTTCCAAAGTTATATTCAGCCCTGCTCATTGATTTCTGTTACATGGGGTTATTTAATACCAGCCTTTTTCTGATTTTTTTACTGCCATTGAAAGCATCTGCATTTTGTTCTCAATACTGTCTGATGCTTTCTCTCTGACCTCCCAGCCCTATATCTTGCTTCATATGACTTTCTGCTGCCCCCACTGGGGGGAAACAGGCAGAATGGTCAAGACTGTGACATCAGTGAATTTGTTAGCAGCTCACCTCAATACCTTAACAAAAAACCCAAAAACCAGAAACAAACAAAAAAAAAAAAAAAAAAACCCTGCTGCTTTGGCTCAAATAACCCACTACAAGCTGTGCCTACCAGTCTTAAAACTCCCAAATGATCCAATCTCTTTTCCCAAAGAACCCTGGATACATGTTCACGTACTGCTGAATTCTACCACCTTCATACCTGACTCGTGCTATTGAAGGTGGGACTTTTCAGTAAGGAGCAAGGACACAGCACCAGGCCTTCCCTTCATGCTCCCCAGCCACTGACTGCTGTGTGCTGGCAATGGTACCTTTGACCCCCTTGTGCAGAGGATATGCTAGTGTTTATACTTTAAAAGTTTTGGGTTTTTTCCCCCTGAAGTAATGCTGCTGCATCTACTCACGTGTACATCAGTTCCCTCTACTGGCAGCATTAATTAAGCTATTCCTTTAATTCACCAGGTAGGCCGAGGGTTTGGAAAGGAAGATGTGTTCCACTGGGTGGGAATGTGTGGGGCTGGGTGTTATTCTCTCACTTGTTACAGCAGAGACTTCAATTCACTGTTTTTTTTCCAGTGTAGTAATTCTGCTCCCCAGGTTTTTAAAACTCACTTTCCATGCTATAATCCAGGGCAGCTACTTAGCATTATCTTAGCATATTTCAGTCCTTAACTGTGGCAGTAAGTGGGAAAACTGAGGAGCAACGACTCCTGAAGCAGCTCAGGCAAGCATAAGGCTCATCAATCCTTGAGCTCTCCATGTTGTGGCTGGGGTGAGCATCCAGCCTCTCCTCAGCCAGGGCAGCCCCTCCTAAGGGACCAGACGGTCCATCAGGCTCCTTTTACTCCTTTTATGTACCCGGAGGCTACTCTAAAGCAATGCTGGTTCAAAACATGCTCAAAATCACTTGGCCGTTCTTCTACCTTTTCATTTTATTTTTTTTTCTCTAGTTAAAGTAGATTGATTTTGTCCTGCCACAGGTAATGTTTTCCTCCTGAGGTATCAGGCCAGAGGAAGAAGTCATTCACTCTATTTGGGTGCTTGAGGAAACACAGAATGAAAGAGAATCTCTTGTCATTTAAAAATCAAAACAAAAACCCGACAAGAACATCTGCCCTAAAGAGAACAAGATACAAGATTTCCCCTTTGGACCCAAGCTGTCAGTATTTAGCAAAACCAGCAAAAGTCTTCCAATTTTCTAAGCAAATGGGGAGTATTTCATAGCTCTCCACTGTTGTTCCAGAAGTTTCCATTGGTATGTTTTGGTTTAAAAATTGTGGCTTAAAATCTCTATTTAGGACCAAACCAAATAAACCTGCATGGGTATAGCAACCAATAAGGCCATTCCTGGAAATTGAGATTTTCTAGTGTAATTAGAAGAGGAAAGTCCACACAGAATTTAGTAGGAAAAATAACAACAGCCTCTATACCCCTGAATTTGCATATGCAAATGTAAGGGCATAAAGTTATAGACCTCTTCAGCACCTCAGTTTAAATATGCTTCTCACTCCTACCAAGCATGGCTGAGGTACTCCCAAAGCACAATTTCTTTCTTGGAATTTTCAAAATGTGTCCTTATTGTGGATTTTCTTTCATCTTGTTTTGTTTTTGTTTTGTTTTTTTTTTTTAATCTAGATTGCATTTCTAAAAGGGATTGTACAAAAATGTTGTGTTCTGATTAAATACATTACACGACCTAGAGTCATATTTAGAGGAGAAAAAAGCATTCTTGCTCACGCTGCTGCACGAGTTCCTATTTGGGGAATAAAATTGTTTATTTCTGATTCTTCCAGGAGCTTTTGCAGACTGATCAAGTGTCAAGACATGGTAGTTGACTCAAAGGTAACATAGATATTGCCTCATAATATCTTTAGGACCTGAATCAAATCTTGAGAGATTTTGAAACTATGGGAGGATAATGAAAATACATTTCTTTCTTTGTATTATCCTTCATAATGGGAAGCTTTACATTTCTTTTCTGGCAACTATGATGTACACTGTACTATCAAGGCATTTTTAGGGACCATTTACCTGAATACAATTTATGTGGAAGGTGTCTGAGAGCCAACCTGGATTTATGCTTCCTGGTCCTTGTAATAATAGATTTCTTTCTCTTTTTTTTTCTTTTTTTCCCCATCAAAATAAATGTCAGAAAGTTCTTTGATTGTTCAATAAGGGAGAAAACCATCCTTTTTCAAATGAAAGAAATGGTTATGGGCAAGGTTTTGGTGTTGCTGGGAGCTCCGTGGAGCCCTCCAGCCCCAGGAACAATGCACACAAGGACACGTTGTCCTCCCAGGTTTGTCCCAGCACCTGCTCCTGTAGTAGGAACCCTTCCTGGGGGTTTGGGTTGCCCACCGTGCTGGCCACTGAACTGGGGGAACTCCTGGAGGCAGCAGAGCAGTCTTTGCAAGACAAAGACTCCCACAAAAGCAGGTTTTGGGAGGAAAATCCTTGGTTTGGAGTAAATATTGGTTTGGAGTATTCTTTCCCCTGGCATTTCTCGGACTCTGGAAATCCTAATGCAGCCCAGCTCTTCAGGAGTGCCATGTTGGGGTTTTTGTACACACACCCAGGCCCATCTGGATTCCCACACAGGCCAGGTATGTGGTATAAATCGCCCAAATTCAGCCTGTCCAGGGCGTTATTAGATTCTCTCCTCATTCATGCACACAGGTACACACGCACACACATAAAATTCCAAAAAATTTTCCTAAGAAAAAAAATATTTTAAGATGATTGACTTTCCAAACTATGCTATCAATTCCTGCTTTCTTTCCGTGGGGACTGAGGTGATGCCTAACACGTGTCTACCCGAGGCAATGTCTTTTTGATATCATGCAGTGGAAATGGCAGAATCTGGCTCTTTAGTGACCATGACATCCAAAAATTGGATGCAGGGGTTCACCTCTCTCTCACAGGTTAAATGAATATTCTGAGAGTATCGATTGTTCAGTTCTTCCAGTGGAAGATGAATGTGATCGGCATCGATAATCAGAAAAAATATCATCTACATACCTCACATATGCAGATGGTGGCTGTTCAATACCAGTCGGCAGTGCAGCTTCCTGGTGTGACAGGAAAATATCTGCAGCAATTGAGGATTAACAGAGGCCATTGCTACATCAGTGTTTTGTTTGTAATAGCTCCCATTCTATCAGAAATAACTGGTTGCACATTTCTGTGTCTGACATTAAAATTCACCATTGAAATCTCGCTTGGTAATAATAAAGCCCCTGCAAGAGTCTCTACAAACACACTAGACTCCAAATTAAAGAGCAAGTGTATTGTTAGGGTGTGCATGGATCTTTTTTGAATTAGTGCTAGGTGAACAATAAATAAAATTCCAGGAGAAGTTCCCCAAGCTGATAAGCATTCAAGGTATTATCTTTGCTCTGTACTGTATGCGCTTCTGGGTGAAAAAATTCTAATTGCACTTCCATTCAAAAATCAACCGTGGGAATAAGGAATCATGCTCATTTTATGCACAGCAGCCCGAAGGCCTTATCCTTAAAACAAATTACAGCGCCTCCTATGCAACTCACACTCTGAAGCTAATTCTAACCCTAAAGCAAAACTCCAAAATTAAACTTTAATCTGTGATCTAAACAATTTTGTGTTTGTGATCAATCTTGGTGGAGTGGATTTTAATATATATGAGTGTGCGTGCGTGGGTGTGTGCGTGTGTGTATATAAAAATATAAAACGCTCAGATAATTGTTATCGCAGATGAAGACCGAACATTAAATACTCTGCTCAGTAAGACTGAGATAAAATACACACAGAGAAGGGAGGGAATGAAGCTGTTAAGCACACACTCCTATGTGTAACAGAGTCCTGGACTTGCAACCAGCAAAAGCTTAAATTCCACCACATGTATCATATTTACTACGTTCTGCCAAAGAAATAGGCAGGCTGCCATGCCATTAGAGCAATTACTCTTACCCTCTCAGATATGTAGAAATTAGATTCTGCTCCTGGAAGTCATACACTGGGGGAAGTGAAGAGCAAGCGAGGGAAAGTACGAGGAGGGGAGGCAGAAAGGCACCAGATCCTCCCGGAGAGGAGGAAAGGCTTTGGGCCAGTAAGAGTTAAGGAGTTGGAAGTGTATGGTCTGTTTCTCCCCAACTTGGTGCAGTGACTCTGCATCCTGCAGGAACCTGTTCAGATGCTCTGATAAGTCAGACAGAATTCATGGGAGATTACCACACAGCTCCTGCCAAGCTGTGCTGCAGCGCGGGTAATAGATATGCTCCAGTACTAAATCCTAAAAGGCCCTGCTACATCTGTCAAGCATGCCCTGGAAAAGCACCCTCAGTTCAGATGTTATCACTGCTCTGCCTGCATCAGAAGATTTAGTGTCCACCCTGGAGGTTGCTTTTGCCGCACAGTTTTCAGGGGCAAAACAACAAGGAAGAAAGATGAGAGGGAAAAGGCAAATTATTCTTGCTTAAAGCAAAAGGAATAAAGTGATGTGCTTGCAGACTAGTTCAGCTTCTCACCCTGCATCTAGAAGGTCCCAAATCCCACATTAAGATGGTACTGATGTTCTAAGCTGATTAGCTCGGACGTGTTCGGCTCCCTGGACTGTGACACTATGAAGATGATCTTCTGTAGAGAGACTCTTTCCCAAGGAAAGCCAACAACAAACCCAGCGGGGGGCCACCGGCGCTGGAGAGAAGATGCCTGCCTTTGATAATTAACTTTAAAACCGGTTCTAGAAAAGCTGCTCTGGCATAAAATGAACTTTGCAGAGCACTGTTTATGAAACAACTGCTGCTCCTCCCATTAACCACGTGAGCAGGGATTTGGTCAAAAATGGTTCTAATGTTACTTATCCTTTTACACCAAACAAAAACTAGGTATAAAAGAAAAATATATACTTATATATATATATATATATATGAATTTATATATATATATATATATATATTAACACATACAGACACCCCCAAAATACAACAGCCTTGGAAACCACTCCTTTCTTAATGTACTCCAAAGTAGAACCATGAATTTTAACCATCTGTCCTCTTGTTCAAATCTGCAGGAAATATCAAAGTACAGCAGCTCCTTTTTCACTGGGTGCACTCTCAGAGTTCAAGGGAGAAAGACTACAATTTCCCAGCCCAGCATATTGCATTTTAAACTTCTGTTCCCTGAAGCCGATTTTAAGGAGAGATAAGTTCCAGCTATTGGGATGTCAACAAGAAGAGCTCCGGGCTTTTGTATTTATAGCTCCATATGGTGGTAGAGGCTGAGTTGAAAGGCGTGAATGGGTTGGCATGGAGAAAGCCCACACTGGACACACACCTGGCTGTGCCACGGGGACTGGACACACACCTGGCTGTGCCACAGGGATCGTGGCAGAAACCAGGAGTTCACCTCAGCCTGCTCTCAGTGAGACAGCTCTCTTGGCTTGCAGCTCTCCACAACTTAGATAGATTCTGTCTCTCAGCAAAGAAAAGATCAGGAAGGCAAGGCAGAGCACAGGAAGGCTGGTAAGAGGAAGGATTTGAGGTGGGCAATACAAATGCAAGGCTGGGGACAGAGCCTGAGGCTTCGGGACGGCTGCTGGAGAGGACAAAGGGTGAATCTCAAAATGTCCCCATCTGGCAGAACAACAAGCAATAGCAGACAGGCAGCCCCGAAGGTGCACCGAGGAGCCTGGTGTGTGCTCACAGCTACAGCAGCAAAGGGCAAGAACAAGCACTTTCTCCAAAACCGCAGTTTCTTAGTAAGCAAATAGACATTTCTGGGGAAACTGCACTCCTTGCGATGCGGTCATTGTCACAGCATTCAGACACGTGTTCAAATCCATTAAAGACCTGTCACGCTGTGAAGTCCTTGCCACCAAACACCTGCCGTAACCTGTGTGAACAACGCCGTGTGATGCTCGGAGCATCCGCTTCATCTGAGCCCCATCCCAGCTGGCACAGCTGCAGCAGCAGCACCAACCTGGCTGGGAGGGTCCAGGGCTGGGGCTCCCCGCTGGGGACCCCATTTCTGGCTGCTGAGGGGAATTGTGTGCCGTGGCTGCTGTCAAAGCCAGCACATTTCACAAGCACTGCATGAC